>NC_082663.1:24258030-24561060 GCF_025265405.1 Mesoplodon densirostris
CTCTTCAGTGTCTTTAATATAATTTTCAAAATCTATACTCTTAACTTCATCCATTTGTTCCTTCCAACTCTACAGGTGGAAGCCGTTTCCTGAAGTTACTGTCTCTCTGAATCCTTGGTGCCCACCTCCCTTTTTTTTTTTTTTCCCTTTCAGTCCTCTACTACCCGTTCAAATAATTCTTTAGTTGAACTTTGTTAAAATAACCAATGTGGTTTCTGTTTCCCTGCCTAGAAACAGAGGAGGGGGAGGGGAAGCTTGTGAAAAAGGAAATGATGTCAGAGTATTGTAAGTATATTGGGGCAGTGTGTTAAATTGAAATACAAGTAGCTAAGAATTTTCCTGAAGTCCATGAAATGTGGCAGCTTGCTGAATGTTGTCCTAGGAGGATAGGAACAGCAGGAGCAGGGGGGGTGGGGAAAGAGAGAAATTCAAGCCTTTTGGAAAGGATCATCACTTTTTGGTGGGACTGAAGGAAAAATATAGAAATAGTTGGACACTCAACAATATTAAAAAGAACTCTGCTAGATGTTGTGGTACAGAATAGATCATATAGAAGTTCAAACAAACTATATTCATCAGGAGTGGTACCAACCAGGTGCAATTATAATTGGGTGACAGAATTATTTGAAGCCAGAATGATTGGGAGTTACTACTGTAATTTAGTGACAAAGGACCAGGGATGCTACACATGCTGCAATGCATGGGACTATCCAGCACAAAGAAAAGCTGTCCCTAACCAAATGCCTGTAGCACTCTGATGAGAAATACCATCTCAGATATTATTTTTAGTATTTTTCCCACTGATATTTTTTCTTAAAACACTTTCTTGCATTTTTCTCACATACCATATGGCTCAGGTAATACTGTAGTAACTGAAACATTTAACTAATGAATATAAGAATGTTAACTGAATAAATCTTAAACATAAGACTCTTGAATTTTGTAATACATAATTTTCAAAATTTCATAAGTACTTTCTATTAATCATATTCAATTTGGAAAGCACAGATGTTCTCAAGATGTCAAAATTGTTTATATCAGAAACTAATAAATATATGCAGATTTTCTCAGTGGAATCAAGCAGTTTTGTAAATATTTTCCTTTCGGAATAGTGTAAAAATTTAAGTTCATTTTTTCACAAATTCCCTGCTCACCATTCTTTCCTTCGTACATATTTAGATCTAGTAGTCAGAATATAAGCCTCTTGCTTAAAAGAAAACCTGAAAGACAAAAATGTAGATTTTCTGTGGCGGGGAAAAAAAAATGGTGCTGAATCGATGCTGCTACCTGGCAATACCATAATCAAAATTTTCTATGGTTTGTACCTGGTCCAGTTGTGAATATGAGGTCTTTGCATATAGATAGGAGATAAGTAAATAGCACATGAGTGGAAAATTCAGAACAAATAATATCCAATTTTAAAATGTGTGCCTATATTGAATGCAATCTAGAGTGTATGAGAGAAATTTCTCATCCCAAACCTTGTCTGAGACTAAACTATTTTTTGCTTGATGTAATTTATAGTTTCCTCTGGAGAGTAAAGCATTTCTATTAAAATCCTCAAGTGTTTTTTTTTATGATTTTAAAGAGATTAAGAATTCATTCTAGAGAATAAGAATCACCCACCTAACTGACAGACCCTCCATCCTTATAATCTTTTAAGCATCTCAGCTATTCCTTTAATCTACCACATTTGTTGTTGTTTCTGTGTATGTTTTTCTTTGTATGAAAATGCATCTACAAATAGTAAAAAAAACCTTTGAAATAGTTTTTTAAAGCTCTTCTCTTTTGCAATTTGCAATACAAATTTTGACAAATATAGTCAAATTAATGTACATGAAGACAATTGTGAGCAGAAATAGCTCTTTCATATTGAAATAATAATAAATTTTAAGAATTGTTAGTGACTTCTAAGTAGCCACAATAAAATTTCCTTACTGGCTGTTTCACAGTGAGGAAGGGATTTCCACCTAGAGTTGTAGGGAATGGCCAAATACATGATACCTAACACCAGACAGATGAAATCAACAGCAATTTATTAATCACATATACTCATAACCCGGGGGAGGATGGCAAAGCAAGCCACACAAAGCCACAAGGAGTTGCATTTAGGATCATAGTGAAGAAGCAGGAGCCATTGGGGTGAGGGGTGACCCCTGGTCCTGCAGGATTATGTGATTACTTGTTTGAATAATTCCATGGAATGGCAGAGAAATCAAACCTGCTACTGATAGTGGTGTTAGTAAGAGCTCCAAAATGGAGAAAGATGAATTTAGAGCCAAATGGATCCAGGTCTGAGCTTGAGTTGCCCCACCTACATATTTTTGAGCTCACTGGAGAATCCAGAATAAATACTACCTAGGGGTTTGTCCTCTGTGTTTGTCTCCTCCTCCTGGCCTTGTGTGGACTAAGTATTATGCTACCCTGAACAGCATATTTCATCCAAGTGCAATACTAGAAGCTGCAACTTTTTTGGACTTCTGCTGGCCTGTTTTATTTCCTTTATATAAATGTGATTTTTCAGAAGTTGATTGTAAACACTATTTTAGTCGTGTTCTTAATCTAAACTACCAATTTTAATTAAAATTAAGTGCTTAAAAAAAAAAAAGCTCTGCTAGCTTTGCATGGTTCCACCGTCTAGGTGGACTTAGAACATTTTGAGAAAGACACTTAAAAGCCAGGGTCCCATGTGCTAGGGTTTCTGTTTGCCCAAGACTAGGAGGTTCAAAAATAGAAAGAAACCTAGACCTTTCATGAACCCTGAGTTACATCCACATAGAATAATTTTAAAAATTTCTTCTTTGTAAGTGAAAACACTGCATAATAAAACATTCAAAATCTCTTAACCTGAAAGACTTTTCAGATAATTGAATTATTGAAGTATAACCTAAATATATTTAAATCCCAGATGACCGTGCCAATTACATAGTAGTTTATAAAACAAAATTTTATAATTAAGCTAGAGAAAAACAGTTCCTTTAAAATATTACTTTTTAAAGTAATTATTAGTCTCCAATAGGTACTACTTGAAGGTTAGGCAGTTGAGATAAAAATTGTATATTTAGGAGAGCATTTTTCCAACCCATCAAAAATATTTTCAAAGAAATTTGAAAATGGAAATATAAACTGTTATAATGTGCAAGATTATATAACTCTTAAAAAGTACTTTAAGCTCTTTATATGTATTCATTCTCTCAGAACTGTTAAATGGGAGAGATGCCATTATACTGAATAAGTACGTGACCATTTCTATGGAAACAAATAACAGCAAAACAAAATCTCAGGTGCCTTGTAAGTAAGATAATAAGCAAAGAAATCTGTAATATACTTAATATCATTTTCTCTACCTTGCCCATTATCTTCAATATTCATTTTTATTAGGTTTGGTAGATTTTACCCTCTCAATAATCATCATTCTCTTCTCTACATCTCACATATAATTTAGTTTAGGATTCTTTCTATTCTGTATTGCTCCTACCTTGCCCTCCTCCTTTGGGACAGATTTTCCTCAGTTGTCAAAGTACTCTTTCTAAAAACACAAATAGATCATGTTACTTCTCAAATTCTTCAATAAATCCTAATATCCTTCAAATTCAAAGCCATTTATCAACAGGAGGTCCTTGGGGATCAGCATATATTGAATTATCTTGTCTCATTCTGTTAATGTATCATTCATCCAGCCTTTCATTTACCTATCCATTTGTATTTATAGACCACCAGGTTTGGGTCATGAACTGTTATAAATAAAGCTAGGGATGATATATAGCATGAGCAAACACCATGGTTCTTGCTCTCATTCACCATGAAAATGGTGTCTTAGTGGGGGAAAAGACAATGAAAATCAAAACAAGTAAAAAACACAACTTAAAATGGTACAAATCTTAAAAAAAATAATGAAATGGCACAGTTTGATGGTAATGAGATTTGGTTACCTCCAACCAAAACAAGACACTCAAGAGAGATGACTTCAAGAATAGTGGTGCTTCCTTCACTAGTGCATTTTCTAAATTTTTGGTAATGAAAGAGGTTTCTGATCCTCCCAGGAGGTATGCTTAGGAGATACAGAGCAGCTTGTAAATAATAGATCCGTTCCAAGGTTTCCTTCCCCCTGAGCTTTCATATTCTTTTCTCTGCAGCATTCTAAAGATCCCACTTTTTGACCTTTTTAAAACTTTCATACTCATTTAAAAATTTTTAAAATACATCTAAACTGCATTGAGTACCAACACTTTCTTGTAGCCAAGAAACCCACAGCCTTGTTCAAGCAGGCAATGGATCCAGTGTATGACTTGGGGTACACTGTTATTTTTCACAGTGAGGGGAAAAAAGAAAGGATAGTACAGAAGAAATAGACATTATTTCTAACTCCTGCTCAGGACTCTGAAAGATAAAACTGAAGGATATTAACTGTAGGTCATTCATTAGTCCAGGTGACCATTGTTGAAATACCTCAACCGTAACTCCATGCCCATGTTCATGAATCAACACACTAAATCTGAAATTCTAGGTGACTATATCCATAGTAAAGAGATTGGCTTTACTAAGCTTATTATTTATTCTTACTTGGTTTAACACTTTTGAAATCACCTTCCACATAATCTCTTCAGAATCCTAATAATATAAATTACTGTAGGCTTGCCCTTTCAGTGTATAGGCTATCTCTTTCTAGAATAAATCTTCAATATTTATATTCAAGACTATGTTGTAATCTAACTCATTTTGTACTTGAGAGCAATAAGATGTGGTGGTGAATGGGAGAAGAACCTGGAGGAGAATCAATATCAGATTTTGATAAAGTAGTTATTGGAAATATGTTATATAGCAAATAGAAGCCTTGTTCCCTCAGATGTGGTAAACTAAAGCTGTCTCCTCAGCTAAAGTTGTTCAGAGGAACATCAGTATTCAAAATTCTCAGTCTCATTCACAGCTGTCCAAATGACCCTCTCCCATGATACAAAGTTCCAATCTCTTCTTAAAAGTATCCTGGTACCAAGGAACTCTATTTTGGTATTAAAACCTGATGTCTCAGTAATATATTTTACCAATAATTTATACTTCATTTTAACATCTTTGAGTGGCAGACTGGGAGCTACTAAATGAAAAATAAAATCAATTGAATGAGCAGACAACATAATTTTTAAGTGAAATAATTTGGGCCCCCAAAAAAGAATATTTCAGAATATATTACATATAATAAAATACTATTTTTTTTAATTTTAATATTACATACACACACAAACACAAATAAGGTTAAATTTAGATTTTGCCCAGCTGTTCACTAAAAAAGTCAACTATTTAACTTTTCTTCAAGTTTGAATTTCGAAAATCAAATACCTACCTGCTACATCAGTGTCATTTCCAGCATCCTTGTATTTGTGGCATGATCAATGATCCACTAACTTTGTAGAGTATCATCAGGTCTGGTCAACATAATAACATGGCATGACATTCTGATTTACTAATAATATCTGAATATTTTAGTTAAATTCAGGTAAGCTTTCTAAAAGAATATCAAATTTATATTTTTAAATGCCATACACAATTGCTTATAAATATTATCAGAAGGAAAAATACTGCAAAAATAATGATGATTTAATGCATTTAATTATAAAATCAATTTGCAAATCATTTAAATAGGTAAATAAATAATAAAATTTGGGCCTCCCTGGTGACGCAGTGGTTGAGAGTCCGCCTGCCGATGCAGGGGATACGGGTTCGTGCCCCGGTCTGGGAGGATCCCATATGCCGTGGAGCGGCTGGGCCCGTGAGCCGTGGCCGCTGGGCCTGCGCATCCGGAGCCTGTGCTCCGCAACGGGAGAGGCCACAACAGTGAGAGGCCCGCATACCGCAAAAAGAAAATAAATAAATAAATAAATAAATAAATAAATAAATAAATAAAATTTATTTAAGCTTCTGTAAATGAAGAGATATGTTAGATGTAGCTGATAAGAACAGCTGTAAACAATTTATAAAAATTCAAATAATATTACAAACCAAAATAATATCAATTTATAACATCCTAATTTTAATTCTTTTAAAATTGTTGTAACAATTTAATTAATGCCAAAAGTGACACTAAAGTGTTTGCAGGGAAAACATGATAAAACACACATTTTAACAAGGTCTGTTGTTGAAAGTCTGAAATGAAACAAGTTTGGGGGAGGAAAACAACAGGAAGAACGCTTTCCATAGTCAGATGAAAAATGATAAATATTTAAAATAATGTAGGGAATGTTGTTAGGGGTTCAGAACAGCCCTCCCCAAAATGTGCCTCTTTGGCATGTGGATTTTTTTGAGCTAAGGAGACCCTTTGGGTTCAAGGGAAACAATTGTCCCTGCCTTAACTACCTTGAAGAATTTAAATTGGAGATTTTTTCCTGAAAAAGAGTTACTACCAGAGACAAATTTTATCTAAGTGACCCCATCTATATGGTAGGGCAAACATCTAATTATTAAACGTCTGCTCTTCTTGTTGCCCTGTGAATAATCCTCCTATCCTTGGATGCCCCAGGCCTCTGTCTCATTCCTTAGGTATATGGCCTATATACCTCACTTTACCTTTCTGTCTGAACCTGTCATGTATGTGGGGTTCCCATATGTACAGAATTAAATTTGATGTTCTCCTGTTTATCTGCCTTATGGCAATTTAATTCTTAGACCAGACAGAAGAACGTAGAAGGGCAAAGGAAAGTTTTCTTCCTCCCCGACACTGTATCAAAAACGAAACAGAGACTTGAATGGTGATAATAATGTATGAGCAACTAATCTTGATAGAAAAATAATTGGATGTAAACCCTGGGGAAAATGAAGGAAACTAATTTAACTCATGTTTCTGTTTTCTGTAAATGGGTAGTTGATGGTATGAGAGGTACTGCAGGATGACACAGATTTGTTGGAATACCTAATAATGTGTATATGTGTATTTGAGGCAGATTGAAGGGGGATTGCATATAAGGAAGTAAAAACAGTGAATAAGGAACTGTCATTCAAGGTATTTGGTGGTGAAAGAGAATTATATCATATCTTATTTATTATAAAGTAGAAGAGATTTGAACATACATTTACTTTGAGGGAAATTTGCTAATAGAAATAAGTAGAAGTGAAAGATGAAGGGAAAAGAAGGCCTGAGAGAGGACGTGGAATAGAGGTTTGAGCAAAGATGGTAGGATTAACCTTCAAGAAAGGCAGAGATACTGTTCTTCAGAGACACAGCTGGAAGCTCTGAAATTGTCTTCCAAAAAAGGTATATTAGAACTATTAGGTCAGTGGGTCCAGGGGTCTCATTCAAGACAGCCTCAAATTTCTCGGAAAATAGTGCAATACATTGATATTACAATATATTTAAGAAAATAGTTTTTATAAAATAAACAAAAAGTAATTTTAAATCTCTTACAGTATAAAACAGTGGTAAATGTGAATCTATCTAAATTTTCAAAATCTAGTATAGTTACCCCAATTATCCATATTTTACCTAGACAACAAGTAATGGAGCAGAACCATTTGTTATCTTTTTTTTTTTTTTTTTTTTTTTTTTTTTTGCGGTACTCGGGCCTCTCCCTTCTGTGGCCTCTCCCGTTGTGGAGCACAGGCTCCGGATGCGCAGGCTCAGTGGCCATGGCCCACGAGCCCAGCTGCTCCGCGGCATGTGGGATCTTCCCGGACCGGGGCACGAACCAACGTCCCCTGCATCGGCAGGTGGACCCTCAACCACTGTGCCACCAGGGAAGCCCTGTTATCGTGTTTTATATGTGTATATATTTAGATGAAAGCATAAAAATTGGTAGCATCTCTAGTATCTGAAGTTATGTTATACTTTTTATTATATTATTTTTAAAATGCTTTAATCGGACTCCAGTAAAAGCATCTAATTAAGTCTGCATCATGAAAAATGTTGATATTGCAAAGGGAATAAAATATATGGAAAGTTTTAATGTCAGTGGTCACTTTGCCAACATTTTTCTGTAATTATAAATCAGTTTAATTACCAAATAAATACAAATAGTCTATTTCTCAGTCTTAAAAATTCACTTTTATTTCACAAGACAGATTAGTATCAATAGTATCAGTTATATAGAAACAAGGCTTTTATCCACTATTCTTCCTTGCAAATATTTCAGGCACTGTATTTACTAAATAGGTAGGTGAAATAATGGGGTTTTTTGTTTGTTTTTAACTGCTCATATTACGAATTTTGTTTTGATTTTGAAAGCAGGATATTAAGAATGTTCAATATCTTAGTTTTCTTTTTTTTATTTTTATGGTCTTAATCTTTGAATACTAAACATAATTTTAATTTAATATGAACAGTTCTTTTTTTTTTTTTTTTTAAATCTTCCTAGGGCACATTCTTAAGTTGTGTGGCAGGAAAAGCATGAGCTGAATATGTCTCTGTTATAGATTTTCTGTTATTACCTAACCTGACTAAAAGTAATTTGAAAGTATTTTTCCCTCTGTCACAGATATTGAAACATATCATTTTATCCCCTACTTATCATTACTATTTTCTCAGTGTAGGTTAAGAAGGTGTGGGGTATCTGATATTGAATATTTTCATGAAGTAGCAAGTGTATATTATTTAACTAGGCCCTCATCTGATCACTTATCCTAAAAAGAGAATGATAACTCATATACGTCCTGAGTACATTCAAGAGTAAGGCCATATTTCAAATCTTTCACTAAGAACAAACCCTTTCATTCTTCAAGTGTCCTTTCTCCTAACTTCCTTTTTAGTCAGATAATCAGAAGCAGGAATATTTCCTGGTGAAAAAAAATAAAATAAATGTATCAATTAAAGACTTCTCAATAAAAGTATACTTTACATTTGTAAGTGTTAAAGTAACATATCAGACATGGTCTTTGATTTCCAGATGATGAAAACATAACAGGAAAAACAATATATTTATACCTAAAATAACAAAAATGATTGTTGTCATGGATGTGCCCAGAAAGTTTTCAGTAAAAGAGTCATTCTTGACTCTGAGGACCTCATAAACATTCCAGACACAGGCAGTACAGTAGATGTAGTCCAGAAGAAAACCACAATTATTCTTTCACCAAATTCAAATATTGTCCTAGTCTTTGTAAAGAGGATAATGGATTAATGCAAGTATGTCTGGAAGTTCCAGGATCCCTTCTGTCCTTTGCCCTTGGTCAGCCAAAAGTATTCTGCTCTCCTGTGACAATGGCAAATACAACCCCAATTCTAGTAGAGAAATTTTATGATATCAGAGTGGATTGTGTTCATACTCAAACTCTCAGCACGGAGTTCTAAATAATTAATTACCTGTCAGCTTTTAAACAGTAGCCTGTTTGTTGCATCCAATCAAGGAACCTGAAAATTGTATTACTTACTCATTTGTTTTTATCCTAGTCAGGTGGTGGATAGGATGGCTGGCAATTTACATGGATCTTGAATTCAGTCAACTGAATTGTGCTGCACACCATTGTGTGTGTTGAAGATATGTTCTGATAGTAAGAACACAACTCTCCTTTGAACTCAGAGTCTGATTTGCTTATGGGATTTGTATTAGTCACTTAGGGCTCTCATAACAAAATGCCACAGAGTGGTTGGCTTAAACAACAGAAATTTATTTTCTCATATTTCAGGGGCCTGGAAATACAAGATCAAAATGTCAGCTGGTTTGATTTCTCCTAAGTCCTCACTCCTTGGCTTGCAGATGGCCACCTTCTCTCTGTGTCCTTATATGGCTTTTGCTGTGTGCAAACTCACCCCTGGTGTCTCCTCCTCTTATAAGAACACCAGTTCTATTGGATTAGGACCCCACCCTTTTGACCTCCTTTGACCTTAATTACCTCTTTAAAATCCCTACCTCTAATACAGCCACATTGGAGTTTACGGCTTCCACAAATGAACTTTGGTGGAAAACAATTCAGTCCGTAATGATATATTTACATAATATTGTCATCAAAACCAGAGATTTATTTTGGGTTGCCTTTTTACCAAAAAAGCAACTCAAAATCCAGTAGATTTTTGGTTAGAAATTTCTGGCAAATACTTGTGCTAAAAAACACAATTAAAAAAATTAAGCTAAACAACAGCAACAAAGATCCACGTATTTGCCTGAAATGCTTAACAAATTATTTTCAATTCCAGTTTTTCAAGGAAAGTGTAATCACATATATGCCTCTTTTATTTGACTCATATATATATAATACCAAGTTATATAAGATGGTATATTATACTCTCTAATATGGTTATATGAAGAATAACAGTTCCTGAAGTTCAGAAAAGTGGGCTAGAGTTGTTAGGAATGGTAGACTAGAGTTTCCAGAACTGATTTTGCAGACTGAATCACAAAAGCAATAACCAGGTGATTTGTGATTCCTTCTGATCCTCCACTGTAAGTGAACAAAGATGCCCCTAATGTCACATTTAAGGACTGAGAGGAATTCTCTTTGTACTTGTTTGTCTGGACACATTGAAATATAGAGAATAAAGGGGATTAGCTGAGAAAATCACATGCAGGTGGTTTCCTTTACTGTTCATCAAATATGAATATCCATGACTGAGGTGGATGGATAGATAGTAGATTAAAAAAGTTATTCCACGTTTTTGAATTATTTCCAAGTCATGTAGTGCTTCAACTCTAATGAATAAATAGACAAATTATAGATAGAATAATTTATTTACCATCTTTATGTGATCAAAATATGATTAGTAAAATATTTGTTTTTAAGGACAATTTTAAAATGTACCAACCTCATGGTATTCTGTAGAGCAAAATGTCTTGTAAATATTTTTTATTACAGGAAGACTTTTGGGAAAATGTAAATCTAAATATACAATATAATATAATATAATATAGTATAGTATTATATAATAATTTCAGACAGCATCTTAGCACCTTATATACCACAGTGTGGATTTTGCAGACTCTTAGGTAGATATGGTAGTTCTCTCATTCCTATAGTCTAGAGACACAAAAACCATTCACTATGACATTCGCCACTTGCAATCTATTATGTGGTTCTTTGTAATATTTCTAGGTTTTGAATATATAAAGTCGTATAGCCCTTGGCATAGCTTTTAGGATGTGTAATTCAAACCCAATTGTCTTTTGTGTGGAAAGCTAATTCTTAATATCTAACATAAAATTTTCATTCTTTAGCTTGTGGCAGTTGTTCCTTGTTCTCTCTCTGCTGCCTACTATAGAGGCAACTGGTCACTTAAAGGACATTTTCTCCCCAGGGTCTTGAAATTAGAATCAGGTGATGTGTCTTAATAAATACTGTTTTAGGCATTATTAGGAGATTATGCTGGATATTTAGAATATATGTTTTCGTTTGTGAGACATAGTCAAACCTATCTGGTGTTTCAAACAAACTGGCAGGACCTCAACCAGAATAGAGAGATTGCCAAAACACATATCCTATATATAATAGAATACAACCAAAACATATATCTTATACATAATAAGTTGGTAGACTCAAGAAATCAAGTTCATTGAACTTCTTCAGCCTGACACTGGTATCCAGAACTGAGGCTATATTATCTTGAATTTATTACAGCAAACTATAACTTCTGCATGGCTTACATTGTAGAATATTAGATTTTGTCAAAGTCAAAAGTCATCCTGTGAGAAAATGTTTTACTTTTAATGTATTATATATTTGTGATAAATGAGCATTAGCTGAATAATATATAGGTATTGATATGAATATGAACTAATGTTACAATGAAAACAATACTCCTCACCAAATGTGTTATTAAGTAACACAGTTTATTCAAATTCATGGCCAGCAGTTGAACTCCTCTACTCTTCCTCTTCTTCCCACTCCCTCATTCTATATGAGGACCGTAGCCTATCACATAAATGACTTGACTGATTATTTACTTGTAACAGTAATTCTTCGGAGGACAGCAAAATATACTATTAAAGCTGTTTTCAGTTCTTAAAGAAAAGGTAGTCTAAAGAAAACTAAAGGAAACTTAGCGACTTACAGAATGTTTTATGAAAAACAACTTATTGAGAACGAAAGGATGACTGTTGCTTTGTAATTCCTTTAAGTTTACTCACATTTGTAGAGCCTGAAGGAGCCTGTGTAAAGAAGATAAAATAAAAGCTTGGATGCCACACAAGATTAACGTGGCAACAGAGATAAGAACATTTAATCAATGGAAAACTATTTTCATGGAGCAGATCAGATCACAGTGACTGGAGGGCAATGTACAAAGCCCATGAATGATTGCTATTTACCTTTTGAGAACAATGACAGTAATATTTTGCATTTTGATAGCTACTTTGATCAGAAGTTTCCAAACTCTTAGCATATTTTAACATATTAAGCCTTCTAAGATAGATATGACTTCAATCAGAATTTTATAAAGGGATAGGCTACTTGAATTTCTGTTGGAGAGAATGCAAGATGAGTGGAGATTAGAGATGCTTTTGAAAACATCCCACAGCACAACCTTGTGGAGTACAGGTTTACATTTTTATGAGAAAACCAATAGAGTTTCAAGATAATCAGAATCCTTAGCTAGGTATTAATGATATTTCCATGTAGACAGAAATATTGAAGTATTATTGTAAAAGGGATGCTGTATATTAATCACTAAAAGTAAATAAATCATAAGTCTTAAGGGAGCAAATATATAGCAGTAAAATTGGAGTAGAAAAATATCAGAAACAATAGCAAAAGCATCAGTTTGAATGTAGTGAGACATTATATGACTATATTATGATGAATTAGGCACCCTTATGTAGAGTAATTATAAACTAATAACTATTAGTTATAAGTAGTTAGCACAGGTATGCTAATGGACATTCATTAATATTACCTTCTTTAAATGAAAACATCTTTCACACAGACAATTTGTAATTTCACACATATAATTAAAAATAAATGTCTTCCCTCACTACAAACATGTGAAGTACTCCAAGACTTTGTAAGCTTAGGAGAAAAAAAATGCCTTTAATTAGGACCAGATAAAGAAGGGGAAGGGGTAGTATGGTAGAAAGAGAAGATCTTTTATAGTTCTGTTCTTCTACTAAATGAGTAGATAGATAGATTGTTGATAGATAGGAAGGTAGATAGAAATATAGATAGATAGATGATAGGTAGATAGACAAAGAAATAGGTAATTTCTCTCTGTCTTACATTTAGGGACAGATTTTATATTCATTGCTTTCTATCTCAGACTGTATATAACATCATGTTTAATTTTCCATAGCTGGTCTCTGAGGGAATGGATCCTTTCTCTGCACTGATTTTCCTTGTTATACAATATCTTTGTGCAAATGTGTATCCAAAAATAATACTATTCTCCTGGAGTTATTATAACATGTGCTTTGAATTTATTAACTAGTTTGAACTGATATATTAAGCCCATTCTTTTATTCTTATCAACTTTTTTATAATGAATACATCGATTTTCAGGAGAGTTTTCTAGAATAAGGAGGAACATGATTAAATTAAATGATTTGCTATGCAATTGAACTCTTGACTTAAATCTCATCAATAGTCTAATTAAAAGAGCTAACTTAACTACTCAGTAACATGTTGCCAAAGACAGCACTAATTATTGTTAATGAAATTTATTATGGGGAAAAAATTATACAAATTTTGAAAACATGGTGGATAGGGACCAAGACTGAAGAAGCTGATCCTAACATTATGTAAATGACCTCAAAATTTGGGAATGTATTCAATTTTTTAATGAGTATCCAAAGCTTAAGAATGATGTGCTAACTCTGCATATTTCCTATTTCAATACTATATGCCAAGTTCAACGACCTCGAGGAGGAAAATATATTGTGCATCGTGTAACTGGATATTAACCTAAGGGTCCCGGATAAATTTCCAAGGAAGCATCAAGCAAAAAGCAATACAAAAGAGTGGCAAAGGTGTCTTCAGATATATTGCAGACACTGTTAATACTTAACTGACAATCACACTCCTTTCTCATATATTAACAGAACCTTACTTTCATTTATGTTTTGGATTATCATATTTTTCAGGAGCTCCTCCCAAGGCATGTAGAATTGTTTTTATTTCTGAACCAGTACATAAAGCAAGAATGGAAAAGACCCAAATTTCTATATATCACAAAAAAACTCTGGGACCATATATTCCATATTTGGTGTTGGAGCCAATGCTTGCTCTAAGTCATGTCCTCTAAGTGTTATTCTATGTCAACATAGAATTGCAACATTCCATGTCTAGTCACATGAAAGTGAATAATGTTATTCTACATAAGAAGAAAAAAGAAATTAAGACTCATGAATATATCTTTACTTTAAACATTTTTCTGTTTTTTCTTTTTGAAGTAGAGTTGATTTATAATATTGTGTTAGCTTCAGATGTACAGAAAAGAGATTCAGTTATATTTTTTTCAGATTATATTCCATTATATGTTATTACAAGATATTGAATTGTAATTCCCTATGCTATACAATAAATCCTTTTTGCTTATCTATTTTGTATATAGTAGTTGGTATCTGTTAATCCCATACTCCTAATTTATTTACAAATTAAACAGGTCTATTAATAACATGTTTTCTCTGTACAAGAAAAACAAGTATTAATATTTCTAATACACTTACCATTATGTAGCAAATTTAAAACATGTGAATTTAAGTACAGACATTTATACTTTATAAGATAAGCACACTAAGTTATTACATATGAGGATTCAAATAGTGGTGAAGCAAATAGTAAAATTTTATAGGATTCTTGATTATTTTATTAATATATGAATGCATGTAGATCAGACTTATTTGGGGCTTTAATTTTATTGTTTTCTCTCTATTTGTGTGTATGTGTATACATACACATACACACATAAAAAGGCAACGTGAAATTGCCATTACATTTCTCTGAATTAGACAATCTTATGAAAACAAAATTGGAATAGTGTGAATCTCTTTATTCTGAAATGTCTTTTTATTCATTCATTTAGCAATTTCTTGCATTTTAGTTTTGCTAAATAAAAAAATTTATATGTATTTTGACTATTTTTGAATATAGCTAATCTAGACATGAAAAGTAACATTTTTCAAATGTTTGATAACATAAAATCTAAGTATTTTAGTATTACTAGAACACCAAAACTTTTTTTCAGGACATAAAAAATGCCAGTGTATGTCACCTGAAACATATATCTATAAAGCTAAATACTGAAAAACACTACAAATCTATACTACTAAAAACCTTTATTACTAAAAATAGTTTTCACTTAATTCTCAATCTCACTATAATGAGTGTCAAACATTAAATTATTTTTCAAAACAAATATTTAGAGACAGTTCTCAAAAAAAATGACATGAAATCAATATAGGCTTTTATGTTTTGCATAAGATTTTTAAAAGATTCAGTATTCCCTATAAACGAATGGAAAGAATCAGAATAAAAGAACTAAAAAAAAAATGAAATGCTTCTATTGAAAATTTTAGCTGATGATAATATTGGATTTCAGAAATAAAAGGAGACATTCTTAAAGAATGATTTTATATTATTTTTAAGTTAATTGTGTATTAAATAGCTATCAATATTACAAAAACACAAAGAGAAATTCATTGGTATAATTATATTGACACATATTTTATAATTACATATCTCTAACTGATGCTTTCAATCACCTACTGTGGTTGAACTACACCTGCAGAAAGGTTATACTTAGACTTCCAGTACTAACTAATGTGTTTTCAACTGCAGAACTGAGTGTAACATCATAGAATAAATAGAAATTTTCATGAAAATCATATTAAAGTTTCGAAGTTATAATTCCCAATAATGTTTACAATATAACCCCAATCATATTAAAGTCCTCAAAGTGAGATAGGATGATTTAGGGCTTCTAAAATAAAAACATGCCCCTCACGTGTTTTTCAAATATCAATAGATTGTGTATTCTACACAACTACTCTGTTTTAAATGTTTCTTTAAGAGAATGTGATCAAAATGCCTTTCAGGCTAATTTTTTTGACCTCCTAAATAGTAATTGCTTGAAAGTGCTGTTGTTATTGAAGTTTTTTGGGTTTTTTTTTTTTTTTTGCGGAACGTGGGCCTCTCACTGTTGTGGCCTCTTTTGTTGCAGAGCACAGGCTCCAGACGCCCAGGCTCAGCGGCCATGGCTCACGAGCCCAGCCACTCCGCGACATGTGGGAACTTCCCGGACCAGGGCATGAACCCGTGTCCCCTGCATCAGCAGGTGAACTCTCAACCACTGCGCCACCAGGGAAGCCCCATTATTGAAGTTTTAATACTACTAATACATCCTCCAAATCAGGTCTAGAGAGAATTTTCTAAAACTTACGTCTGATAATGTCATAAAATTATTGAAAAACACTCACAGCTGTCAAGGAAAAAAGTCTTAGACTATTTGGCATTAGTCCATATAATACTACCCTGTTATCTATTTAATTCTAGGCTTCAGCTATTTATCATACATACCCTCCACCGAAGGTATATCAGTTCAAAAATCTCTATTTGTCTCCAAGACCTGTTTAAACCAATCTCTTCTATCTGTTTATTTGCTTACTTTTTCTTTATGTTTAAGACATCTTCCCTGGAAACTTTCTGGATCTTATCTCTCTGCTTTAGCATCCTGTGTGTTACCTATATTATCTAGCAAACATAACAGTACACTATATTTTAATGTATGATTTACATAGGTGAGCTCTTTGAGGGAAAGAATAGTTTACTAATTTTTCCTCTCAGGGCTTATCTGTGAGTATTTTTAAGGATATTTCAGAATCCCCTTTTACACTTTAAAACATACTTAAGATAATTAAACTGTATTATTGAAGACAAATCAAAAGTCCTTCTTTCATCTAGCATTTTCCCACATTGCCAAATGTTACCATTTGTTCTAAAGTACTAATTTTCCAATGGCACTGGATTTATCAAAAGGAATACATTGGAAAAGTTTACCATAATATAAGTATATGAAGTATTAATACATTTATTCATAAATGTAAATTAACAGAGTTTTTGTCACAGAAGAAACCTAGCTGTTAAAATTTTAAGGATATACTTTCATTTTAAATTGACATGTTTTTTTAAATTTATTTTTTATTGAAGTATAGTTGATTTACAATGTTGTGTTAGTTTCAGGTGTACAGCAAAGTGATTATACATAAATATATATATATATATGTATATGTATATATATATATATTCTTTTCCAGATTCTTTTCCCATATAGGTCATTACAAAATATTGACTATAGTTCCCTCTACTATACACTAGGTCCCTGTTGCTTATCTAGTTTATATTAAATTGACATTTTAAACCACTATGTATTAACTATGTAAAAAAAATTGACATTTTAAACCACTGTGTATTAACTATGTAAAAAAAAGCCCACAAACATTTTAGTTTTACTATTCCCTAATTTTTTTGGGGAGGGGCAGAGACATCTATGTACCCTTTCACATGTTTTAATTTGCTTTCTACGTGAGGTTAAACAGTCCAAATGACACAACTGTCTGAGTTTTGTGATTTTTTTTTCCCCCTGCGGTACGCGGGCCTCTCACTGCTGTGGCCCCTCCCGTTGTGGAGCACAGGCTCCGGACGCGCAGGCTCAGCGGCCATGGCTCACGGGCCCAGCTGCTCCGCGGCATGTGGAATCCTCCCAGAGCGGGGCACGAACTCGCATCCCCTGCATCGGCAGGAGGACTCGCAACCACTGTGCCACCAGGGAAGCCCTGAGTTTTGTGATTTTTGAGGTTATTTAAAAAATAGATATATAACTCTCTTAATTACCAGTACATATTACTATAACAATTAGATACTCACTGTCATTTTCTGTCCCCACATCTATCTATTTTGAGCCTATTCTTTGAGCTATGGGCAGTTAATATATTTCATTTTTATTCATAGAAGTAATATTTCCACTTAACTTCCTTTACAGAATTTTTCCTAATAAAACCCATTTTAATACTTATATATTTGAAAGTTCAATTTATCATTTTTTTAACAAAAATTCATTTTTCTTCCCTCTCTTCCTATATAAATAGTGTATTAGTTGGGTTTCTCCAGAGAAACAGAAGTAATAGGATGTGTGTGTGTGTGTGTGTGTGTGTGTGTGTGTGTGTGTGTAGAGAGAAAGGTTGTATTTTAAGAAATTGGCCCTGAAATTATGGAGTCCAGCAAGTCCAGAATCTGCAGGGTAGATCAGCAGGTTGGAGACCCAGAGAAGACCCAAAGAAATTAATCATGCAGGTTGAGTCTGAAAACATTCTGGAGGTAGAATTCCCTGTGTACATTTGTGTCCATATTTTCTCTTCTTATAAAGACATGTCATATAAATTACCTCATTTTAACTTAATTACCTATTTAATACAGTCTCTAAATACAATCATATTCTGAGGTACTAGAGGTTAAAACTTCAACATATGAATTTTTGAGGAAACTTAGCTGGTTAATGGATGGATACATAGAGATGTAGATATGGAGAGATGAATAGATATAAATTAAAATTTAATTTTGTATTCATAAGTATATAAATATATTGAGGTATATTGATAATTCATCTCAATGAGATGGAAACAATTTTTAAAAATTGTTTAAAATATAAAATATTTATATTTCTGTGCAAAAATTTTGTTTATTTCTATAATCTGACAGCATTCAGCAAGGCTATGCCTTTAGATTTTGTATATAGAATTAAGAACTAGGAATTCTTAAATAAGTAGATGGCTGTAGTTCTGAGTTGTATTCCAAATGAGAATCCATTTTTGCATATAACCAAATGTGTTGTTTAAAAATAGATAATAGGGCTTCCCTGGTGGCGCAGTGGTTGGGAGTCCGCCTGCCGGTGCAGGGGACACGGGTTCGTGCCCCGATCCCGGAGGATCCCACATGCCGCGGAGCGGCTGGGCCCGCGAGCCATGGCCGCGGAGCCTGTGTGTCCGGAGCCTGTGCTCCGCAACGGGAGAGGCCACAGCAGTGAGAGGCCCGCGTACAGCAAAAAAATAAATAAATAAATAAATAAATAAAAATAGATAATAACAGATAAGAACATTAAATCGTATTTCAATTTTTGGGGAGATAAACTTTTTGAAATAATTTGATTTACAAAATGATTTTTATCTAGTCACTGATATAATCGGCTTTCTCTATACAAACATGGTATTTAGAATTGCATTTACTTGATTATCTGCAGAAGTTTACTTCACTTGAATAGCAGATAAGATTCTGGATGAATAGAGATATGCTTTCTAGGAAATGAAGAGTGAGGAAAGAAGAATTTTAATTGCCCTGGGCATTTCTCAGACAATTCAATTCTGGAAAAAAACTACATATAAAGTTATGTACCTGGTATTAATTGACTTAAAACTACCCATGCCCAGGCTTCCCTGGTGGCGCAGTGGTTGAGAGTCCACCTGCCGATGCAGGGGACACTGGTTCGTGCCCCAGTCCAGGAAAAGCCCTCATGCCGCGGAGCAGCTGGGCCCGTGAGCCATGGCCGCTGAGCCTGTGCGTCAGGAGCCACAATGGGAGAGGCTACAACAGTGAGAGGCCTGCGTACCGCAAAACAAAAACAAAAACAAAAACAAAAAACAAAAAACAAAAAAACCTACCCATGCCCTTATACACTTACAGCATATTTTTATATAAACAATATGAAGAATGCTTTTATGTATAATAAAATAATTAATAAAAGAATGCATATATGGATATTCTTCTACACATATTAGCATCAACACCAGATAAATGAGTTAGATTGTATCATGTGTATATACTCAATAATATACCAGGCAAGTGCATGGTTTATATGTGTTATCTTCATTAATCCTCACAATAATCTTGCATATTAAAGATAAGAAAGTTAGTTAGCAGTTGCATAATTTGCTCGAGATTATAAAATTACTGAGTGACAATATAGAAATTTGATCAAGATATCCTTAATTTTTTAAATTGAAGTATAGCTGATTTACAATGTTGTGTTAATGTTTGCTTTACAGCAAAGTGATTCAGTTACACACACACACACACACACACACATATATATATATTCTTTTTTATGTTATTTTCTATTATGGTTTATCACAGGATATTGCATCTGCTAATCCCAACCTCCCACTCCATCCCTTGCCAACCACAGGTTTGTTCCCTATGTCTGTGAGTCGTTTCTGTTTCATACTTAGGTTCATTTGTGTCATATTTTAGATTCCACATATAAGTGAAGGATATCCTTAATTCTGAAGCCTGAGTTATTTCCACTAATCTTGCTTGTAAATATTTGGGTTTGGATTGAGTGGAAAGCAGATTTTTTGCTATGATAAAGCATTCAATTCATGCTTAATATATTTGGAATTTAGATGGTACTCTTATGCTATCTTAGTAAAATCCATTAAAGACTCTTAGACAATGTCCTGAGGCTGCTTGGATTTCTCATTTGTTCTAGAACTATGTCAGAAAAAGAGTGCCTGTGCCTGAAGAGGAGGTGGCAGTCTGTAACAACAATTATCTTAAGTTATGCTTGAAAAAGACCTAGGGTGATCTAATCAAAAGCAATTTCTTGGGGCAATTTGTTATGTAGCCCTATATTTATGACACTTTTCTACTGAGCAACTATAGGGAATTGATGATGTACTTTTAATACATTCATTCAACATGTTAGTTCCTGGGGACCTAGTTATAAGAAAGACATGAAAACTCAAAAATAATTTAGTAGTAAAAATGGTAAATGTAAAAACATAATAAGATGAGCACTATATCAATTATTTATTAGGAGAAAAAACAAGATATTGGAATACCTGATGAAAGTTTCATTCTGAAACAGGGAATATCTAAAATTGCCATATAGATTTGTTAACAATTTCCCAGAAGGCAGACTTATTGACTAGGTAACTCAGAACCTAATTCTGATTCACAGGGAGGAACTAGTTAGAAAAAGTTGCAAGTGTTGAAAATATTTGAAAAAAATATTATTTTCTAATTGTCTTGAGTTTTGTCTAAGAAGAATTTTGGAAAATGTCAAAAGCATTCCATATATAATAGAAAGGAGGAGTTTTAATAAGGTCATATTTAAGTTGAGATTATAAATCAAGAATAGTCAACCCCCAAGACTACTAACCAAGAAAGTCAAATTTTAAGAGATCAGATTTCTTGTATTTCATAGGTTAAAAAAAAAATCTCTATCATATCTTGCTATTCAAGAAAAAGTCAGGGCAATACCTTCCTGAAGAGAGAGATGGTATTGTGAATCACAAAAGCTATTATAAACCAGTGAAAACTTCACTGTTGTTTGGGAGGAATAAATTTTTCTCTGCCTTTCTAGGTTCTTCTGGCTGGTCTAAAAATTAAGTTGACATGACACAGATTAACAGGAGAAAATTAAACAAAAGTTTAATAACATGTATATATGGAAGAGACCCAGGAAAACTGAGTAACTCACCAAAATGGCTGGAGCTCCTACCTTAAATACCACCTTCAGCTAAAGACAAAGAAAATGTTGCAAGTAGGTGCGTTTGTTACTTCAAAGGGGAGAAAGGCAACTCACAGGGAGATGGAAAGCAAATGTCTGGTAAACAAATATTTGCTGGCCCTTGCAGAGACAATGGGACACAGAGTGCACTCATCTCTAGGCCCTGCTGGGTTTCCCTCACCACACTTGGTCCACGTTCTTTGCAGATATATCTGGTGATTGCTCTATTCCAGGAATAGGCACTCTCTAAGTTCTTTTAGGCAGTTAGGGGAAAATCAGAGTTTCTTTCTGAGTCTTTTGAGTTTTGATTGTTTTCATCTTGAAATAATCCACATGTCAAACAAACATTTTGGTGTGGGAAATTTTGCTCCCCTACACTATCACAACACAATTTATATAACATAGTTGTTGTTCCTCTCCCAGTGCCAGAAAGTCCAAAACACTTTGTTCAGGGAATGGTTGTGTCAAACCATGGGAGTAAGAGAGAAAAGTACACCATTTACTGGAAGAAAACAAAGCAATAGCAAATGTACATTTTTGCAGTCTAGGAAGAGCTATCAGTAAAATTAGAAACTTCAAGTTTAAAATTATTTAAATATAACTTAAATGCATATGTCATTTAGAAGTTATGACTGACTACTTTTAATCATAATTTGGTTACAGATTTAGCAAGCATCTATAAAATAGATAATTCCCATGCAGCAAAACTGGAATAAGATAACAACAAACTAGGCTGCTCCTCGACTTCTCATTTGGGACACTTTGAGAAACATTATCATGTCTTGGATTTCTCCTTTTTAAGTATAACTATCCAGCTGTTATCTTAATTAAGTCTGCCACAGGCAAAGATTTGGTTTTCCACACCTGTGGAGAAGATTGTCATGGCATTTTAATGACTTAATAGGGCTTGAGGAAATGGGAGCTTGTGTGAATGTGAGTAATGATTAGTTCAACTGAGTGCCAAAGCTGTCAATTTCCAATTAAGAGATGTGTTTGTTCCTCAACAATGTACTACCACAAATTGGGTGTTTTGATACTGTTCATACATCTTTTGCCACCTGATAGAAAAAACTCAAATGGCTCCCAGTAAAATCTTCCATGAGAGAGTTATTGAAGTTAGCCACAGCTGTATATCATTTAAAACCAAACAAAATAAACTATTTTTAGCAATGGAAATATATGACAAAATACTTATCTTTGTTAATGTGCCAAATTTATGGTTTAACTGAACGCTATGATGTCAGAGTATATAGCATTGTAAGCATTAAATATTATATTTGATAGGGAATTCTGATATCATTTATATGAGTAGATAAAAAGGGAAAAAATAAACTATAGTGCTCAATGATAAGTGATAAGACAAAGGAAATATAAAATTTGTCTCCCAATGAAGCACCAATCTATTTATTATTTTCTATACAGATGTGCTGTAGAATGTTGGAAGGAAGGTTAAAGAAAATATAAGAATGGATCAATAATAAAAAAGGAGACATTTTAATTTACAATATTTATTCCTGATGAAGTAGTGTATCTCTACTCTGCTCAGTAGTAATAAGTACTACTTCTGAATACTATGTAGTATTACAGAAGTTCTAAGATATGGACTAAGAAAATGTATGGAGGGCAATAGATATACTCATTACACCAAAATTGCATTTATGGATGTAATATCGCCACCAATGTCATCATCATCATCACTGTTATTTATTAACTAGTATATTTGTGCCAAGATTGGGATAGGTTCATTTTCTCAAAGGCTGTTTCATTTAATCCTCACAATTTTCATGTAGGTTAATTGTTAGCATTATTATTTTTCCATTTTACATATGCTAGAAGTGAAATTAAGACAAATTAAGTGAATTGCCACATGTAACAAAGGAAGGAATATGCTATCAAAAGAGTACATCTTCTGATACAAATATTCATGCCCCTTTGTCTCAACTATGAAGTTCCTTGAGATACGAATTCTCTTTGTTAATATGCAATGATTCATCTGCAAAGGTCATATTGTTGGTTTAGCTAGCACTGATACAATCAGTTATCATTCTCTGCTCTACTTAAGCTTCAGCTGGCAAACGTGATTTAGGCTGGAAGATACAATTTCACGATAGCTCACTCACTTTGTTGGCAAGTTGATGCTGGCTGTTAGCTGAGAGCTTAGCTGGAGCCATTGACCACAAGCTTTAGATATCTGCACGTGATGTCTCTCCATGGGATAGCTTAATCTTCCTTATTACATCAAGCAGTTGGGTTCCAAGAAAGAACACTTTCAGAGGAGAAGCCCTAATGGGAGACGCTGGTGAGTTTCTCCTTCCCTTATGCTTACCAGTCACATGAACAAGCCCATTGTCAAAGTGTAAGGTGACTTCCTTAAAGCATGAAAACTGGGAGGTATAAATCATTTGGAAGTACCTAAATAATAGTGAATCAGAATATGATATCTACAACTCTGGGCTGAATGTATGAGACAAATGTGTATTTCCTTTATTTGTGGAGAGAAATTTAAAGTAGCATAGAGCAAATTTTTTCCTTTCACTGTAATACAAAATAGGCATTTAATAATTATGCTTAAACATCATTGATATGGAGGAAAGATTTTACTACAGGCTGTGATGTCTAAAATTATATTTAGAAAATGTGCGATTATAATTTTTTAAACTCAGGCTTTTCTATCCAGCAAACAGGCTGAGTACCTTCATTGGTGATCTCACTGGAAAAACAAGACAAAAATATCAAAAAATGAATGATGAGAATATCTTTAAAATTGCTTTAAATGTAATTAATGAAATGGTAAAATAGTAAGAAACATTTACATGTTAAAACCAGCAAAATTAAGAATCCCAAATCTGACATTTTTGTGAAGGGCATTTGCAAATGGGATGTGCTTGAGCTTCAGTTTTCTTGACCTTGAGGAACACAGGTGCAGTTGATAAAAACCCCATATCCACTAAGATGGAAAATTCAGTTGGAGGTAGCGCATAAAAAGCTGGAAGCCAAAATTTCTAACCACTCAGTATAGATGGATCTATCCCAACCCCATAAAATGACAAAGAAAGTCCCCGGGCAATAACCTTGGTAGTAAGTGGTGATAAAATAATACCCCCTTGAAATTCACAACCAGGTGATTTAAATGTAGTACTTATAAGATTAGTTTACATGTAAATTTAAATTCACTCTGTAAAATCAGAAAACATATTAATATTTAAGCTTTGGAAGTCATGACTAGAATATTATACTAACTCTGGATCACTTGTGTTCAGTGAAATAAAAGGAATCTCTATGGAAATGGAATAACTAACATCAAATTAGAGAAATATGTCAGAAATGGAAAAATAAGTAACAACGGTTCTTCAGTATACTTCTCTTTATTAAAAAATATTTGAATAATTTTTGTAGAGATTATTTTAGAACTTCCTGACAGTTCTGTTAAATATATTAATCCATTGGGCTTCCCTGGTGGTGCAGTGGTTGAGAGTCCGCCTGCCGATGCAGGGGACATGGGTTTGTGCCCCGGTCCAGGAAGATCCCACATGCCACGGATTGGCTGTACCCGTGAGCCATGGCTGCTGAGCCTGCGCATCCGGAGCCTGTGCTTCGCAACGGGAGAGGCCACAGCAGTGAGAGGCCCACGTACCGCAAAAAATAAATAAATAAATAAATAAATAAATAAATAAATAAATAAATAAATAAATAAATAAATATATTAATCCATTCATTTAAAATATGATTTTTCTACACCTAATCTTCAATCCATTTGAACAAAATATCTCAAGCAAAGATTTCTTTTATAAGTCAAATCCATAGCAAGGGACACTAGGATAGTATCCTAATTCAATGTTCTTTGCAATTTAACTTAATTTGGGGAGAAACGGCTTCATTCATTGGTTTACCTTCAATTAATTTTTAACTAAACCTTGGGTTTGCTTACATTTCTTACCAGAGAATTTTCAACCGCCAGTCTTATTAAGGAGTACGGCATGCTGATAATGGTGTTTAATATAATCTAAATCAATAATTAATGTGTTAAAGGGAAATGCACATTCATAGGTCCTGATTTCCTTCCATTAAAAGAAATCTTTCCTAAGCCTCCTGTGAGCCTTCTAGGAGATGACTTTGGGAATATGTAGACAGAATTTATTGGTAAATTTGGAAGTGTGGGAATTGGTTTACCGGCAATTAGTATGTGTCCTCCTTCACCCTTCCATTCTTTGAAGTTGTCTATACAAGAGATAGTCTAAATACTGTCTAGGAATGGGGCATATCTGCCAAATCTGGAGTTCATTTAGCTGGCTCCTTTGGTTTCTATACTACAGTATGCTTTCCAAAACTGAAGTGCAGGCTTCTGTCTGCTATTTATTTGCTTTCTCAATTATTTAGAAACCAGACGCAAAAGAGGGATTCTGTTAATTAGAGGACCCCACCCTTCAGAGACTTCAATAACATTAATAACATTAAAATAATATTAAAACACTATTAAAATGAATTTATTATACCAGAGTTTTGTAACATAAATTAACCATCAAATTGTCAATATACACATTACATTTTTAATTTATTTTTTAAATTGAATGGCAGATTATTTAAATTTTATAGTGTTTTACAATTTTCAGTAGTTTCCCACATATGACTTCATATAACCCAATAATAACCTCTTTTTCACCCCCCCCACTTCTATATTACCACTCTCCATTGCCTCTCCCCACTGGTAACCACTAGCATGTTCTCTATGTCTGTGGGTATGCTTCTTTTTGTTTTATTCACTAGTTTCTTGTACTTTTTAGATTCTACATATAAGTGAGATCACAGCATTTGTCTTTCTCTGTCTGATATTTCACTTGGCATAATCCCCTCTAAGTCCATCCATGTTGCTGCAAATGACAAAATTTCATTATTTTTGTGACTGAGTAGTATTCCATTATAAATACATATACCACATATTCTTTATCCATTCATCTGTTCATGGACATGTAGGTTGCTTCTATACCTTGGCAATTGTAAATAATGCTGCTATGAACATTGGGGTGCATGAATCTTTTCAAATCAGTGTTTTTGGGGTTTTTTTTTTTTTTTTTTTTGGATATATACCCAGGAGTGGAATTGTTGGGTCATATGGTAGTTCTATTTTTAGTTTTCTGAGGAACCTCCATACTGTTTTCCACAGTGGCTACACCAATTTACATTCCCACCCACCGTGTATGAGGGTTCCCTTTTCTCCACATCCTCACCAACATTCGTTATTTGGGTTCTTTTTGATAATAGCTATTCTGACAGGTGTGAGGTGATATCTCACTGTAGTTTTGATTTGCATTTCCCTGATAATTAGTGATGTTGAGCATCTTTTGTTGTGTCTGTTGGTCATCTGCATTTCCTCTTCAGAAAAAAATGTCTTTTCAGTTCTGCTTATTTTTTAATTAGGTTGTTTTTGTGATGTTGAGTTGTATGGGCTGTTTATATATATTGGACATTAACCCCTTATCAGTCATATCATTTGCAGACCAGTAGGTTGCCTTTTCATTTTGTTGATGTGCCAAAACTTTTAAGTATAATTAGGTCCCATTTGTTTATTTTTGCTTTTATTTCCTTTGCTTTAGGAGACAGATCCAAAAAAAATATTGCTGTGATTTATGTCAGAAAGAGTTCTTCCTGTTTTCCTCTAGGAGTTTTATAGTAACCAGTCTTTCATTTAGGTCTTTAATCCATTTTGAATTTATTTTTGTATATGGTGTTAGAGAATGTTCTGATTTCATTATTTTATGTGTAACTGTCCAGGTTTCCCAGCACTACTTATTGAAGAGACTGTCTTTTCTCCATTGTATATTCTTGCCTGCTTTGTCATAGATTAATTGACTAAGTGTGTGGGATTATTTCTGGACTCTTTATTCTGTTCCATTGATATATGTGTCAGTTTGTGCCAGTACCATAATGTTGTTTTTTGTTTGTTTGGTTTTTAGTACCCTACTGTCTTATTGATTGTAACTTTGTTGTATAGTCTGAAATCAGCATGACTCCTCCAGCTCTGTACTTCTTTCTCAAGATTGATTTGGCTATTGTGGTTCTTTTATGTTTCCATACAAATTTTAAAATTATTTGTTCTAGTTCTCTGAAATATGCCATTGGTATTTTGATAGAGATTGCATTGAATCTGTAGATTGCCTTGGGTAATATAGTCATTTTAACAATATTAATTCTTCCAATCCAAGAACATGGTATATCTTTCCATCTGTTTGTGTTATTTTCTATTTTTTTCCTCAGTGTCTTACAGTTTTCCAGGTATGGGAACTTTACCTCTTTAGGTAGGTTTATCCCTAGGTATTTATTCTTTTTGATGTTATGGTAAGTGGGATTGTTTCCTTAATTTCTCTTTCTGATATTTCATTGTTAGTGCATGAAAATGCAACAGATTTCTGTATATAAATTTTGTATCCTGAAACTTTACCAAATTCATTGATGATCTCTAGTAGTTTTCTGGTGGCATTTTAGGATTTTCTATGTATTGTACCATGTTATCTGCAAACAGTGACAGTTCTACTTATTTTTTTCCAATTTGGATTCCTTTTACTCCTTTTTCTTCTCTGATTGCTGTGGCTAGGAGTTCCAAAACTATGTTGAATAAAGTGGTGGGAGTGGGCATCCTTGTCTTGTTCCTGATCTTAGAGGAAATGTGTTCAGCTTTTCACCATTGAGTGTGAGTTTGCTGTGGGTTCATTATATATGGTCTTTATTATGTTGAGTTGAGGTATGTTCCCTCTATGTTCACTTTCTGGAGAGTTTTTATCATAAATGGATATTGAATTTTATCAAAAGTTTTTCCTGCATCTATTGAGATGATCGTATGTTTTTTTTTATTCTTCAGTTTGTTAACATGATGTATCACATTGACTGATTTACAGATATTGAAAAATCCTTGCATCCCTGGAATAAATTCCACTTGATCATGGTGTATGATTCTTTTTAGTGCATTGTTGGATTTGGTTTGCTAATGTTTTGCTAAGGATTTCTGACCTATGTTCATCATTGACATTGGCCTATAATTTTCTTTTCTGTGATATCTTTGTCTCGTTTTGGTATCAGGGTGATTCTAGCCTCATAGAATGATTTCAGAATTGTTCCTTCCTCTGCAATTTTTTTGGAATAGTTTGAAAACAGTAGGTCTTAACTTTTTTCTAAATGTTTGGTAAAATTCACCTATGAAGCCCTCTGGTCCTGGACTTTTGTTTGTTGAGAGTTTTTAAATTACGGATTCAATTTCATTACTGGTTATTAGTCTGTTCATATATTCTATTTCTTCCTGGTTCAGTCATGGGAGATTATACCTTTCTAAGAATTTGCCCATTTCTTCTAGGTTGTCCATTTTATTGGCATATAGTTGTTTGTAGCAGTCCCTTATAATACTTTGTATTTCTGTGGTGTCAGTTTTAACTTCTCCTTTTTCACTTCTGATTTTATTAATTTGAGCCGTTTCCTTTCTTTTTTTCTTTATGAGTCTGGCTAAAGCTTTATCAATTTTGCTTATCTTTCCAAAGAACCAGCTTTAGTTTCATTGATCTTTCCTACTGTTTTTTAGCCTCTATTTCATTTATTTCTGCTTGATTTTTTTTTTTTTTTTTTTTTTTTTTTTTTTTTTTTTTTTTTTTTTTTTGGTACACGGGCCTCTCACTGTTGTGGCCTCTCCTGTTGAGGAGCACAGGCTCCGGATGTGCAGGCTCAGCAGCCATGGCTCACAGGCCCAGCCACTCCGTGGCATGTGGGATCCTCCTGGACCAGGGCATGAACCCGTGTCCCCTGCATTGGCAGGCGGACTCTCAACCACTCGCCACCAGGGAAGCCCTCTGCTCTGATTTTTATAAATTCTTTCCTTCTACTAACTTTGGGTTTTGTTTGTTCATCTTTCTCATATTGCTTTAAGTGTAAGTTTAGATTGTTAATGTGAGATTTTTCTTGTTTCATTACAATGTTTTTTAAATAAACTTTTTAAAACTGTGATTTGTTTCATACACATATTAAAATTATTGATCAAGGACTTAAATAACAAATTCCAGTATTTTCATTATGATCTGAAAAAAATTTCAATTTAACTAATCCATATGATTAATTCAAATAATGAAAACAAGTCAATGAATTTACCTTTGTAATCTTTTAAAAACATTAACAAAGCTATTTGGTGGGAATATGACTATTGAATATCTTATTAGAATATAAACACTCAGAAAGAAATGATAATGGCTATAAGGTTTCCTACTCTCTGTGAAGTTTTTATTACTTTGTTGTTGTTGCTTTGGATGATTTAATTGTTGATCTATTTTTTATTAAAGCATATATTTCTCCTATGTCAGACAGAATTGATCAGAAAATTAAAAGGAGACTAGACATTTCCTCTGTCAACTACGTGTCACATTTAATATCTTAATCAACAGGTCCTTTGAGAATCAGTGTAGCTTATTGAAAGAAGCGTCTTTGTGCTAGAAATATTTTTGAAATCCTTGCTATACATTTATTTATTTTTTGACTTGGACCAATTATTTCAACTTCATTATCCCATGTTTTCTCCTGTGTGATATGGGAATAATAATTTTTAACTAATAGGGATGCCAAGGATTAAAGATATGGGACTAAAACTATGTAACAAATTTAATACTTAGCTATAATACTGGTTTTTATATGTTCTCATATGCATCCTTTTTCCTACTGAATGTGACACTTTCATTTTGCCTAAAGGGAGGTTAGGACTATGAAAGTGCAAAAAGAAGAAAAGATGTAAATGAAATTATTGAGCCATCATATTCTGGGAAATAAGGCCTTCTTGACCTGAAAAGGATCTTTCTATATCCTTTAACTGTAGAACATAGATAATTCAGAATATGGCATATAGGAGATGCACCCAGTCTAAGGTGGATATGAACAAGTTTTCTAATGATAAGCAGAAATACATGTGAACAGAAGAGGCAAGGCATCAGATGTCAAAACTCCTTCTTCATTAATAGTAGAAACTTGACTCAATGATGATAAAACAATTGATTACAGGACTTTAATTTAGGGAAAGCATATGGTGCTTTTTATATTTTTGTCTTGTAGAAATGCAAATTATTTATTGGGTTGGCCAAAAAGTTCATTCGGTTTCTCTGTAAGATGCTATGGAAAACCCGAACGAACTTTTTGTCCAAACCAATATTTCTGGTGAAAAGTATAATCTTCCATATTTATTGCTCTGTGAGACTTTAACCAGTTTTGCATCCAATGAAACAATCTTAACATACTTTTATTAAATTTATGATTAACATGGAGCTCCCCAAATGTTTTAGTATACACTCTTTGATGTTAGAAACAGTGTAAAATGAAAATTTCCCTCTAATGTATTTTAAAGGACAGAGCTGGAAAAACACATATTCCAAAGACCAACCTGCACTCTATAAAAATACTTAAGCTTTATTTGAGACAAATTGATTTATTTTGTGAAAAGAACAAAGGAGAGAATTGACTAAATCAAAAAGATTAAATGTTAATTCACTTGATACTTAAAAGGAAATTCTATGCACCACATTTCTCTAGTGGTCTTATTAACACCACTTCAGGCCAAGTACAATATACATGTATCATCAAAGAATTTACAAGCATATTCAGTTCTCTCTGATTTATCAACTGCATTTTCTCACTGAATAATCTTTTTTTAATTATACATAGGAATTAGTTGCAATTTAAAGTTTATTAGCCTTTTATTACAATTACTGTCCTGATAATTGTTACTTTGATTGACTATGGCACATCTGCACTGAAAAATGATATATGTGTTTTTACATACAGATGGTGATATTATTTTCTGCACCTTTTGATTTGAATTTTTACAGTTATTTAATTTACCAAATATAATGTAAAGAGACACCCATATAAAGAGACAACCAGTTTTATAAGATTTGTTAAGAACAAAGGTAGTCTACAAGCCCCCTTCATTACCCTTCTTCATTTTCCCTTCCACAGGTAACTTTTCAAATATGTTAGCTGAGCCTTTGTGATTTATTTCCATATCTCGAGAGAATGTATTACACTTGATTGATCCTTCAGGCCTTTTCTATTGACTTCCCACAAGGGAAGTTGAAGACTTAACTTTCTTTCCTTCCCCAAGCCCCAACACATACACACACATTTCCCATCTACCATCCTCCAAAAATGGATATATCATTATATTGATGAGGTCAGTATTGAATGTTTGGTTAATAAATGGTATTCACAAACGAGCCACATCATACACATGCTTACTTATTTCTAGCTGCATACTCTCTTTTCTTTACATATCTTAGTTACATTTGCTTAATTTGCTATGTATCAATAATTTAGCCACAATTTTTTTGCTGTTAGCTAAATCTTCTTGTTTGGTGTGCATTTACTTCAGTTTATTAATAACTTATTCTTTAAGAAAGTTTTCATAAAGTCTTTTGATCTGTTTCAGCCTGGATTGCTTTCCCTTTATATTTGGTGTCTATGTGCATATCTAGATGTCATATTTGTCTCTTGCTAGAAGCATGGTCTGCCTCTTTTCCCTGCTGGGTTTTTGGTTTCCTTCAGCAATTATCATCTTCTCAGTATAGACCCTCTTTCTGAAAAAGGATACATGGAGTTATAAACTTTCTATTCTTACTTTCTATTTTCTCTTATTATTTCCAAAGAGCAGTTTGTACTAGGAGCTCCAGTGAATGTTGATAGGATTGGTGCATATTAGGGAAAGATTTCAGTGTCACTCTCTTTAATATTTCCTCTTGGGCTGGTTGTTTTTCCTGGGGAGTACTCCTGGAAATTCTTTGTGTGAAGCTAGAACAGAGGATTAAGTTGGAGATGTGCTATCAGCTTTTGGTTTGCATAAATAATTATGATTTCTGCTTTTGTTATTGTACCTGTGCTTGAAACTGTATCTGAATTCCCCTAATTAATAGGCTTTTTACCATCTCCAGGGAACAATTTATTGCTAGTTTGAGAGACTGTCAGTTATGTAACTGAAATATTAGAAGGAATTCAGGGACCTACTCATTCTTTAATACATTTTATAAACCCAGTCTTATCACTACTTGCAGAGGTATCAGATGCTGTCAATTCATAAATTCAAATATTATGTATTAAATGTAAAGTTGATAATCAGTTATCCCTACTGCCAGTTTAGAATTTCCCTTTTTATGGTTTACTAATTTAGTTACCACTCATTTATTTGCTTTCCATTCTTCAACATTTGATTGGTATTGTTTTATATTTTTTCCTTGCTTATGAGGGTTTTACCTTAAAGAATAACCTTTACTCTCAAAAGCAGGTATAGTTTGGGGGATTAATGAAGATTATATAATGTAACAGCGTTTTCTTTGAGAAAGATAATATACAAACATGAATAAAATGCAAAATTAGACACAGATCTTGGAAGCAGTCTGTGTAATATAGATGCTCTAAGGTTTAAAATTAACTGGATTCATGGTGAATTCTACTGTTAGTGTTTTTTTGAAAGGGGGGAAACTAGATGCTTTTCAATTTACCATCATTATTCAAAGTCTGATTTGAACCACCTTGAAAATGCACTTATTCATCCTTAATTTTTCTTTGTAATACATTTTGTGGTAATTGGATTTTAATTTTTGTTCATCTTATCAGTATATAACTAGAATATCATGTCTTTAAAATCCTTGAGCATTATGCAACAATAGTTTTATTTTAGCCTATTTTACTCTATCATATGTACAAACTACGTTAAGTATGGTAAAGCCTACTGTCTCACAGACTATAAGTAAATATTAACAACATTAAAGTGACTTGTTTCTCATAGTTGCATTATCATACAGAACTTAATAGATAGGAAGTAAAATATGCAAGAAAATATGAAGAAAATATTTTTTGGTTAAGATGACATGTGCAAGTCAGCATCCTCTTTTATTATATTTTATAGTTTTGGAAAAGATCACTTTATCAATTCAGCAAATACTGAGGACCTACTGTGTGTTGGGCATTGTTCTACATTTTAAATAAATAGCATTAAAAAACAAAATAAAGTGTTTCTTTTTATCTAGGTTAGAATTTTTCAAAGGGAAAGAGACAAATAAATGAAAAAGCAAAAATATTAGAGATAGTTATGAGTGCTAAAAAGAAAAATATATGAAATTGGAAAAAGGATAACCTCAGACAAAAGGTTTAGGTTTAAATAGGATAAAATAGATTCCAATAAGGTGACACTAATATCCATCAATTGATTAATCTCTGGGTGCAGTAAGCAAGGATTTCACAAATTATAGGAGACAAGATCAGAGTTGTAAGAACAGGGGCAAAAGAACCTATTACATAATGTCTGGTGGGACATTGTACAAATTTTGGCTTTAAGAAAGAAAATTAGCTGTTTGAGGATTTCCTAACAGGTTAATTGTTGAATTTAAGATATTTGTCATGGATGATTTCAAGATTTTTAGAAAAGCATTTCCAAATTAATCAGAGGGAAGATGGAGTATATGCATCCAGATGAGAAAAAATGAATGAAGATAATTAGAAAATGATTAAATTATGTGATGTATATAGAATGATTAATAAAGTGCCTAGCATAAAAAGGAGGCACAAAAATAATACTTATTACATAAATAAAAATGCACATAAACATGGAAATGAATCAGATCTACTGTTAAATTACTGAGCACTCAAAAAAAGCAAGTAACACATTTGAACAAGGAGCAAATATGTCCTTTTCAAAGGATTGGTGAAACAATATATGTCTCCAGATAAAGAGTCATGTAGACTCATCGAGACATCTTTCATCTTCTTATCTTTACTTAAAATTTAGAAGTTCTAACTTTTAAATATATATTCCTTCACTAAAACATGTTTATTGATTTCTGTAGATTAAAATAATATGGCATAAAACTGAACAGGTTACTCTTATAAAACTTATAAACCAATGTGTTATATAGACATATGCAAATAAGTATTCATATAAACAAACTTTGTTAAGCCCTGTAAAGACAAAATTCTGAGATCTGTGATGTACTGAGTAGCCATTCAATATTTTACCTAAGTCTGGAAAGGTCATTGAGAATTAGTCAGGTAGAGAGCAGAGGGAAATAATCTTCTAAGCAAGGAGAACATAATTCTTGAAGGCAAAGGAGCAGAAAAATATTTGGCTGGCTCTAGTGAGGGAGGCAACATACTGAGATCCCTGAAATACTGTGTTATTGTGTGGATTTATTACAGAGAAGATTGAAGCCCTAAGAAGGACTAGATATGACTGGGAAGCCATACTGGATTTTGGCTTAAAGATATAAAGTCTACCAATAGATTGGATGATAACAAGAATTGAGAAAAGTGGGCTTTATATTTGCCCAGGTAAGAGATGATGTTTTCTCTAACTAACATAATAGTAGGGGAGTTGGAGAAAAGTAAAAGTATTAAAGATAATTTTGGAGATAGAACTGGCAGTATTTGGGAGTTGAATGATGGTTGGTGAAGGAGAATGAGGCACAAGAATGATTACCATTTTTTGTGGCATGAAAGGCTGGGAGGAAGGAATACAATATAATAGTATTTACAAGACTAGAAAAGGAAAATAGTTGTTGCAGATCATAAGTCCATTTGATCAAATAATCTCATGTATAAATGGAACCATTAAAATTAAGAAAATATTTGCTAAAGAAAGATAAATAACTACTTTTAAAGAATATAATAAAATGTTTTGAATATATGTATACCTCTTAATAAAACACAGAGAATCCATTCAGAGTCCATTGTGTTAATATACCTGTTGAACATAATTATTTAGATGCTTAGTATATTGGTTTAATATAATAGGCTTATTCAGTGAAACATTTTGCTCTGGTAAAAGGGATGAATTGTGAATACGTGTTGTATAAATATTTGTTTCTAGCAAAAGCAAATTGCAGGAATAATTTTTTGCTATGCGATGTATTTCTACAATTAGGAAAGCAAAATAATAAATTAGCATGCACAATTTATTACCTATAATACTTACTTAAGTGGCCATTATTGCACATATTAATTATGATTCTTACAGTTATTGAATAATAAATGAATCACTATATAGTTCTCAATGAACTCACTTAGAATCCTGAAATATATATCTCATCACTGAAGAAATTAAAATCTTCAAATTACTTTCAAAAGGACAGAGAAATGAATTTAGTAATTTGTATTTTTTGGTATATTGAAATCTCTATATTTAACAGATGAAATAGTTTCATTTAAATAAACAGATTTGAGTGAGTTTGATTCAGTAAGAAACTGATTTTGAAAACCAGTTTCTGGGTAGAAATGTGTGTGTGTGTGTGTGTGTGTGTGTGTGTATTGTTTAAAGATACATTATTATTTTTTTTACATCTTTATTGGAGTATAATTGCTTTACAATGGTGTGTTACTTTCTGCTTTATAACAAAGTGTATCAGTTATACATATACATATGTTCCCATATCTCTTCCCTCTTGCGTCTCCCTCCCTCCCACCCTCCCTATCCCACTGCTCCAGGAGGTCACAAATCACCGAGCTGATCTCCCTGTGCTATGTGGCTGCTTCCCACTAGCTATCTATTTTACATTTGGTAGTGTATATATGTCCATGCCTCTCTCTCGCTTTGTCACAGCTTACCCTTCTCCCTCCCCATATCCTCAAGTCCATTCTCTAGTAAGTCTGTGTCTTTATTCCTGTATTGCAGTGAACTGTATAAATAAATAATGTATAAAGATACATTATTTATTTATACAGTTCACTGCAATATAGAGGACAAGATTACTGAAACAATGTATATCAGAAAATTTACTCTTCCTCTCCCTTCTCTTCTTCATGGAGTAACCCTGCCATTGCCATCTCCTTGGCTAGGGAATGCCATAATTTTTTTCCTACCTCATAATTTGGCCAAAAATTAGAGCTTTTTATGGAAAAATTGGTAATTATTACCATGCACAATGGTGGATACTACTAACTTTTAGTTCTGGAGGCCATATGACTCTAGAGAATTAGACATTTTCAAACAATTATCAAATAATATACTACTACATACACAGTCATAACTCAGTGGATAAAATTATGTTATTTACCCTTCATCTCTTTCTCATATAAAACATATTGAACTAAAATACAAATTGAGATTTATAATTTCAAAAAAAGACTATTAATTTGTATGATTATATATTTGCATTATACATAATTGCTTGTAGAGATAGTCTATTAACATTGACACATTGACATTTCTGTTTTTCAAGTAATTGTGCAGGCAAAATGTAATGAATTCTCAAATAAGATAGGTTTATTATTCTTCTTTAATATTCTTGTCAAACAATAATTTCTGCTTGTAATTATACATCCTATTTATGCAGTTGACCCTTGAAGAACATGGGTTTTCAATTGCATGTGTCCACTTATAGATGGCATTTTTTCAGTAGTAAATTTTGCAGTACCACAGGATTGGCGGTTGGTTGAAGCCTGGAACTAGGGATATGGAGGAGCCACATACAGAGGATCCTCATTTGTGAAGGACTGACTATAAATTATACTCGGATTTTCAACTGTGCAGAGAGTTGGGGCCCCTAGCCCTTGCCTTGTTCAAGGGTCAACTGTAATCACATGTTGACCTCACATCAATTAATCATTTAAATTAAAATCATTTGTTATGTATAGCTATTCTGTACCAAACAGTAACTTTCACAGAATATGTGCTTTAAATGTTTGGTATGCTGAATCTAACTTATCACTTCAGAAAATATACAGTAGGATTGTCTTTCTGACAGTATGTTGGGTTAAGTATGCAATACAAAGATATTATATCCAAAATTATATTGTGTCTATATTTAGGATACAGTTATACCAGATACATACTATACATTTACAAATATTATTTATATATGCACAGATCAATAAAGGATACAGTCCTATCTTTAACTTGCAGAAAATGTCACAGTGAATCTTCAAGAAGTTAGACCTTTATATGTTTACATCAAAAGATATTTTCATTAAACTAAGATAACGGTGAAAATTTGTTAAATACCCTTTTCTGAAACACACCCCCAAAACAAAAGCAAATATCCTACTACATGGAGATTGGGACTAGCAACCACCTCATATCATATAAATGAACACCATATTTTAGACAGACTTGTTTGAACGAAATTGAGAGATGACATAGAAACATATTACTTTCAATGTTTAACATGGTGTAGAATTCGAGGAAGAGTTTTGAAAGGCTCTTTTATTTACAGCTGTGTTAGAAAGATTTGAATATATCATCTGGTCTTGCCATGTGAGGCAAAAAATCAGAAGAGAGAAAAGAATACACACCAAAAAAAATTCTAGCACATTGTATACATTTTGAATTCTCGGAGGAAATATTGCCAAAGTAAACAAGAAAAAGAGCCTAGGAAAAAACTTTTTCCATGTTACTACTTCACAATTGCAAACCTGGATAGGACTGTCTGTGCTAAAGGTGAATAAGCCAAAGAGATGAATCAACCCACAAAAAAGAAACATGTTAACTTTATGTAGTTGGTCAGAAAAGCAGCATGCTAGAGAGTGCAGAATTGTATACGATATTCAGGGAAAAAATGAAAGAAAAAATCCTTTATACTTTCAAGGAAACAAGCAAATACTGGAAGCATAGTGAAGGAAACAAAGCTTCATGCTGTATTCTAGATTTAGAAACTGACAGAAATACTTTTAATTTGACTCAGTTCTTCTGTAAAATGCTACAGGAGAAAAACTGAATTATCTCAAATAACAAAACTTGTACTGAAATTTACTGTGTGTAATAAAAACACTGAGTTGGGAGAAATAAGCAGAAAAACTCAACATGTTAAATTTAAATTCAGATAAATCTGAAATGATTAACAATATGTAAAATCTATGAAATATCATCAATCATTTTTTATAACTTCCTACAAATATGTTAAGGAATGTTATCATCTATATTAGATACAGGTTAACATTTCATATTAGTAAAGATGGACTATGTCACAAAATTATTTGACATGATCCAGAGTTCATTATACTTGAATGCCACACGTTCAATAAAGCCTCTTTTACTCATGGTAAAGAAAATAGTATAGTCAGATTTAAATTTCTTGAGTCCGTTACCTCTACTTAATTATTTTAAAAAATAGAATTCTTGCTTAGCTGCATGAAGCATATCCTATAAGTTTCTTATCAGCACAGAGAATAAAGTTAAAACATAGCACCTGACTAGGGGAATTCATTTTAGTTCAAGGTGAATTGTTTGATTTTTTTAGTGAAAAATGTACTATTAAGCAAAATAGATATATTTTGTTGAATTATAATATGTTCTCAAGTTGGTTTTGTTATATTTGATTTCCTTACTATGAAACTGGAAATATGTACAATAAAATACACAAATGATGGGAAAAGGTGATTGGAAGAGTTAGTAGAAGAATTGAAAGAAAATAATGGAATACTTTATCTGAACATTGGATTACCATTTTTTCAGAAAAAAAATGCTGCAAGAAAATTGACCATGAGACTAGACTAGTAAAACTATAATGAATATCGGCTGTAATGAACTACATCTGTAGCATTCAATAAAGAAAATAAGGCCTTCTTTAATTATTTTTTGTAGCACTGTTAGGTGTCAGGAGATAGTATATAAATTTTCCCCTGAATTCAATAAACAACTTCTAGAAGGAATAAGTGAATTTAGCAAACTTACATAACAAAAAGTCAATACACAAAATATAATTGAATTTCTATATTCTAGCAAAATAATCAAATATGTAAATATATGCTAAGGAGATTCACAGGGGCAGTAATTTTGAGATCAAATAAACTATTGCCTAAAAAATACTATACCTGAGACAAGAGATCCATATAGGCTAACATCAAATTGTCTCATGGCTGACTTTTGGACCATTTGGCTGACATTTAGGCCATATATCTATTATAAGTTTTGTTATCTATGACTTGGTATCTATGAATAGGATACCAAGATAGAGATGTCTGATTAGGCTAACCATGACATTGTTTTCTATAGAACAAAGTTAGCCTTGCCTAGTTCATAACTGTACTTCCTTCCTAGGACATCATAATTTTAGAATAAGCAAGATCCATCAGCTTTTGTCTCATTGGTCTCTCGTTATATCTCTGGAATTAAAATTCTGGAAGACCAAACCACCAAATCACCCCATGTTCCATGGAATCTGGTATTATGGATACCACACAAAATTATTGCTCTTTTTCCTTACCTGAGTCCCCTAAGATTGCTGGCAGTGTCCCACAATATTTTCTCAGATTGCAGGTACTGGTGCAACTCTGTCTTTAGGGTGTAGCTTATGTATGACCATGATTTCTAGATAACAAAAATAACAGCTTGAAGGTGAGGTAGAATATCCAGATTTGGATGTCTCTTGAAGTATGTGTCATTTAGGATGCCTTTGATCAAGCAATAGGAAAGCAAAAATAAGTAGAAATATATTAAAATGAGGCAAATTTATTATTAAAATTAACAGAAAATTTGAAAGAGATGGCAACTTTAGGGTTAATTAAGGAGCTCAACAATATCATCAAGGAACAGATTATATTAATTTGTCCCCTCTGGCATCCTCAGTGTGCTGCCTCTTGTTTAGCCTCTCATATTTATAAAATGGACAAGGCTATTTTAACAATTAAATCCCCACACAAGAAAATTTAAATTCATAGGAGAAGAGAACATGTTTTCTTCCACACATCCTTTTTTCAGAGAAGACTTTTTAAGAAGTTGCTCACACCCCAGCAGATTATTTCAACTATTAACAATGCCTGTCAAAAATCTACAGAGATATGCAAAATGCCTGTGGGTTATCCATAATATGAGCACATAAAAGGTATACGTGTAATATGCTTTTAAATTAGGATAACAGTAATTTTTCAACCATTGAGATATTTTTAAATATGAAAAGATTGAATGTACTCAAAACAATATTTTAGGCCTTTTGTTACATTGACAAGAGTGAAGAAATTCATTCTTTGCAGTTGACATTTCTAACTCCTGTTGTGAATTCTTGCTTCATAATGGTATTTTAAAAAGATGTCAGTTTTAAGTTATCCTTTGTTGATTTAATTCAAATCCTCAAGAACTTCTTTTTTATATTTGTTTTTCTCTTCTTTTTTATGACACTTTGTGCTAATATAGATGATATGTTTTGTGCATCCAAAACAAAACAAAAAAAGTTGAAGTATTTATTATTATAAATATCCAATCTTTCAAAATAAGACTGTATATTTAATTTTTAAGTGAACTTATAACACTGGATTTCTCATTTAATTATATTATTCAATTTTATGAATCATATATGTCTGGCTAACTTTTAGGTAACTTCCAATTTAGCAGTCTTTAGTGTGAAATTTGAATGGTCATTTCTGTCTACCAATTCTCAAGTTCCTTTTGTCAATATCTAAGTAGTTCTTAAACAGAGATTTTTGAAAATATAGCACACATTGTTTGAGAAGAATCAAGGAACACTGTGGAATAATAATAGATAATAATAGCAAACACATTATATGCTTGTAATGGAATACCTGTCCTAAATGCTTTATATGTATTATCTCAAATAATCTTCCAAAATGTTCATGCAATGGTATTATTTTTATGCATCTCACAGATGAGGAAACTTGCATGAGGTGGCATTACCGGTTTCCTCAGTCACACAAGTGGTATTGCTCCCTGAGAGAATATCTCTTCACCAGTGTCCTTCAGGGATTCTTCATAAAGAGGCTGCCCCCTTCCGGAGAGTGCCTGCGTGCTGTACAAACTAACTGTAAACCAGGCTCAAGTTTTCTGTCCTCAGTCTACTGGTCATAGGAAATTCCTAATGAAGTCATAGGTACAGGCAGGGAGAGAAATGATAATTCACTAGAAGTAGGGGGCATTGGTATTTTTCCCACTTCTAAACACAAGTTACTTGTGTCTTCAGGACCAGATGGAGCCTTATCTCATATATATCATTGCCTGTTGATACTGGAGTGTTGCTGTGCATGCTCATATTTATGGCTTTGTTTATCAGAAAATATGTTTTTCATGATGAACAACTCAGCTTTCAGACTCTGAAACTGAGGCCAAATAGCAAGCTAAAACCTGTTCTCAAAAGTAAAGCAGTTACCTACAGAGACTGCTAGGGCTTTTCTCCCAGATTCTAAGGGCTTTCACTGTGATCCAATTATCTGTACCTGCCATGTACTCCAAACAGCAACTCTATCTGCCACTGCCACTCCAGGAATCATTGGAAAACCATGTAAACTTGTTGGTATGTATTACACCTCTATGTGGGTCACTTTGTAACTCACTCTTTGGGGATTTGTCTGTACTTGGGTATACTTATAGGTCTAGAAGAAAAGAGGTGTGGCAGGTGTAGACCCTGAGAAAAATCAGCAGGGCCTTGAAAGAGAACTACTTCAGGGGAAACAATAACATATTCAACAGGAAAATAATGGCTAACATCCCCTGGCAGAGGTGAGGAGTCTGCTTCAACTGGCAAAGACCTGTCAGAATATGGGGGTTCAATGTTCTTAGCTTCATCAGGATCTGCCCATGTGTCCCAATTACAATTTTTAGGATCACATTCCTTCCCAATCAATGCTCTTGCTTTAACAGAAAATACTTGTAAAGTCGGGAATACAATTTGTATTTTAATTCAGTCACTTAAAGGATTAGACTCGAAGTTTAGTTTTCAGAAATCTCAGCCCTATGACTATAGGATATAAAGGTTTCTTTTAGGGCAATAAAGAAGTTTTATATCATGTATGCAGAGCTTGAGCTGGGAATTTGAACCCCTGAGCTCATCTTTTTCTTTCTCTACTTTGTCCAGCTCAATTAGGAGCAACCAGCTCATTATACTCATTAGTTTGACAAAAATGTTCAAAGGTATTAAATACATGGTCACCCAGAATTTGGTCTCGTATAAGTACTTGGTTAGAAGTATCCAGTGATGATATTTTGTGTATCCTTATTGCCATATTATGCCATGAGCTATCAGTACTCTCTCTACCACTAAAAATAGAATAATTGAGTTTCCCTAAATCTGATCAAATTAGAAAATCAATTGTATGTCACACAAAACCAATTCAGAAAACACATTCTTAAGATTCTGTTCCTCTAGAAACACTCTCAGTACCAAAATCTGTTTTAGTAAAGGTTCTCCAGAGAAGCAGAATGAATAAGAGATATACACTAAAATATTTATTGCAAGAAATTGGCTTACGCAGTTGTGGAAATTCAAAAGTAGGCAATTCAAAATCCATAAGGTGGGCCATCAGGTAGAGCATACCTGTACTCAGGGACACAGGCTAAAACGATTACCCATAGGCAGGGTTTTCTTTTTTAGAAAAGCTTCGACTCTACTTTTAAGACCTTTTAACTGATTAAACCAGTTTCACCCATATTTTCTAGGATAATATTCCTTACTTAAACTGATTATAATTCACTGATTATGGAGTTTAAACACATCTACAAAATACCTTCACAGAAACACCAAGTTAGTATCTGAACAACTGGGAATTGTAGTCTAGACAAGCTGATGCATCAAAATAACTGTCATGATGACAAAGAAAAATTACAGTTAGTTTGTCGGCAGAGGTCAGAAAGTGAAGAAATTTATATGCCCTGCTAAGGAGTGTAGGTTGTATCCTGTACAAAATGAGGAGATACAGAAAAATTTTAAGCAAGAAAATTGTCAAGATTTGAGCTCATTTTACATTGATAACTCTGGCTCCATTGTGAGTAACAACATGAGACTTCTTTAGGAAAGAGCCTGAAATACACATATGGAAGTCATCAGACGTGGTAGGGGGTGTATGCCAATGGGAGTGGGTAATATCACCCATTAATTACATAATTTAATTCAGATTACATTTAAATTCATTTCTTAAGTGCTTAGAATATGTTCAAAACTAAGTTAGAAATTATTAATACCAACTAGATGAAAACTCTGCTCTTGCCAACAGGACCTCACACTACAGAGGCACTAAATATGTAGAGAAAAATGTACAAAACTGAGGATCTGAAGCAATGAGGAAATACATGGAGTAGTATGGGCACAGTGGAGGGATGCCCATATGCAGGGTCAGGAAAGAATTCCAGGAATAGGACTAGTATATTAAAAAAGAAGAAGGCCTGGGAAAGGAACACTCTTTAACAAAATAGGCAAAGTCAAAAAAATTGGAATTTACTATTAGGCTTGAATTCCCAGAGGATCTGAGAGAAAACTAGAATAGTGTCATGGAAACTAAGAGGGCCACTTTCAAGAATAAATTAATGGAGCACAAATTAAGTGGTGCAGCAAGGTCAAGTGAGACAAGAACTGAAAAGGATTCATCATAGTTTGAAACTAAGAGGTAATTTGTGAACTGGGGGAACCAATTTTATTAGAAATATAGAGTGTAGAAGCTCTTTTATGGTACATTGAGGAGTTAATATGAGGTCAGAAAAATGACAATAATATTTTCAGACTAGAAGCTTGACTTTAAAATAAACTATATTAAATTGTTAGTGAAGAGAGACATGGAGTATTTTTGTTTTGTTTATGGGTGGTAATTTAGTACATCTTACGCTAAGGGAAAATAATCTGGTGATTGGAAGAGATAAAGAGAAAGCCACAATGAAGCAGAAGACACCTGAGTTGAGTGAAACTAAGGAAAGGAAGATTATATGTACAATACAATTTGTCTCATGTGTTTCAAAAACAGTTCTACTCTGTATTTTTCTGCCCAGAGGAAATATAAGGGAGAGAGGGATGGATGAATAGACTTCTATTATTCTTGCTGCAAAGAAGGTGTACTATCAATTTCCAGAAAACAAAAGCAACAAGCAGATGCAATTACTATATAAGGTATTATTCATAAATTTAGCAATAATTTGTTTCATGTATGTCCATTAAAAAAGAAGAAACAGATCTGTAAGGAACGTAAAGATTATATAAAAATTTTATTCTGAAATAAATTTCCTTTACAAAAGCAAAATGAGTTTAAATAATTTGAATACTATAAAGAGATAGAAGGCCAATCAACTTTCTGTTTTGGTGATGATCTAAAATCCAACTTATCTTCTTCATGGTTCCCTGGACAAAAGGGCCTTAGAAGGAACCCAGTGCAGCCAAGTCACAATTTGTGACCCTTACTCATATTTATCTTGAGAGTGAGAATCTGAGACTGTGAGAATATTTTGCACTGTTAATAGATAAAATAGGGATAATGGAAAATGAACACCACTTTCTTATTTTTAACTGCACACAATAAATTAGACTTTTCAAAGTTCCAGCTTGTTCAATTTAAATGGACCTTATGGCTGAGTAAGAGATGATTAAGATTAAAATAACGAGTTTTTTCATGCCTTTTGCTAAATTTAGAGTTATCTGCACAAGATAGCTCTACACACTATTCTCATGTGGTAAGCTGGGTGCTTTCTGATTTGAGGAAAGAGTTCTGGGAAACAGGGACATGACAGCTGTCGGATTCTTGTCCAAATTTAATCAGGAATCAGCCAGAAAGAAATGTCCTAATCCATCAACACCTGCTTGGGATAAGCAGTAAACCCACCAGAGACAGAGCCAAATATAGTGACTTAATTAATTGAAAGCCTTTGGCAACTCATCAACATGTGGTGCTTTTAGAGCAAGCTCTGGTGTTCAACTAATGGAGAGCAGAATCTATGTAAGTATTTTTAAACTTTAACTTATTAGAAGTTTATAATTTTTTAATTAGAAAAGATTTCAAAGTACTAGGCAAAGATACAAAAGAATGCCTTTTTGATTTTTTTGTTTTAATTTGATATTACGATTTCTTACAATACTTTAGATAAGTATTTATAGTTTGGTGCATGGCTATTCTTCTGCATGAGTAGCATTTTTATACAGCTAACATGGTACTGATTAAATTGATGAGTAGATGTTCTATGACGAAGCTATATTTGTAGCTCCTGTTCTGAAATGCATACGTAATGGCCTAAAGACAATTCTTTCACAATCAGTTAAGTCCCATAAGTGTAATTGTACAATATGTACAATTTTTTGTGGGGAGGGACTGACTTCTTTCAGTTAACATATCATTTTCAAGGGTCATTCGTGCTGTAGCATATCATACTTCATTCATTTTTTTTTTACATCTTTATTGGAGTATAATTGCTTTACAATGGTGTGTTAGTTTCTGCTTTATAACAAAGTGAATCAGTTATACATATACATATGTTCCATACCTCTTCCCTCTTGAGTCTCCCTCCTTCCCACCCTCCCTATCCCACCCCTCTAGGTGGTCACAAAGCACTGAGCTGATCTCTCTGTGCTATGAAGCTGCTTCCCACTAGCTATCTATTTTACATTTGGTAGTGTATATATGTCCATGCCTCTCTCTCGCTTTGTCACAGCTTACCCTTCCCCCTCCCCATATCCTCAAGTCCATTCTGTGTCTTTATTCCTGTCTTACCCCTAGGTTCTTCATGACATTTTTTTTCTTAAATTCCATATATATGTGTTAGCATATGGTATTTATCTTTCTCTTTCTGACTTACTTCACTCTGTATGACAGACTCTAGGTCTATCCACCTCATTACAAATAGCTCGATTTCATTTCTTTTTATGGCTGAGTAATATTCCATTGTATGTATGTGCCACATCTTCTTTATCCATTCATCAGATGATGGACACTTAGGTTGTTTCTATCTCTGGGCTATTGTAAATAGAGCTGCAATTAACATTTCGGTATATGACTCTTTTTGAATTATGGTTTTCTCAGGGTATATGCCCCGTAGTGGGATTGCTGGGTCATATGGTAGTTCTATTTGTAGTTTTTTAAGGAACCTCCATACTGTTCTCCATAGTGGCTGTACCAATTCACATTCCATGTACCACCAGCAGTGCAAGAGTGTTCCCTTTTCTCCACACCCTCTCCAGCATTTATTGTTTCTAGATTTTTTTGATGATGGCCATTCTGATTGGTGTGAGATGATATCTCACTATAGTTTTGATTCTCATTTCTCTAACGATTAATGATGTTGAGCATTCTTTCATGTGTTTGTTGGCCATCTGTATATCTTCTTTGGAGAAATGTCTATTTAGGTCTTCTGCCCATTTTTGGATTGGGTTGTTTGTTTTTTTTGTTATTGAGCTGCATGAGCTGCTTATAAATTTTGGAGATTAATCCTTTGTCAGTTGCTTCATTTGCAAATATTTTCTACCATTCTGAATTACTTCATTCATTTTTATGGTTCAGTAATATCTCTAGTAACATTATTTATTTTCAAGTTTCTTTTGTAAGATGTTGTTATAGTCACTCCAGCTTCCTTATTTTTGCTGTTTTCATGATGGAGAGTTTTCATCCTTCTATCAATACTTTTAACTTATTTGTATCATAGATTTGTGTGTTTCCAGTAGAAAACAGACTTCAATACTGTTTTTATTATTCAGTGTGTCAACCACTCTTTGATTGGTTTGTTTAATTTATTCATATGTACCGTTATTGATGTATTTTGCTTTATATTATATGCAATTTTATTTTCATTTTCAAAATGTTTCAGGTCTTATTTGCTCCTTTTTTCCTCCATTCCTTTCTTTTTCATTAAATGAATATTTTTATAGTGAAACATTTTTAATTCATTTAATTACTTTTTTCACTACATTTTTCTGAGTTATTTTCTTAGAAGCTGATCTGGAGCTTACCATAAACATCTTAACATCATAACCACCTTCAAATTTATACTAACTTAATTCCTGAAGATATAGAAATCTTCCTCCTATATAGCTCAACTTCTTATTCCTCTTTTTTGCACTATTATTGGTATACATGTTGCATCAACTTTATGTTATACATTCCAAAATAAATTGCTTTAATTATTATTTTATGCATTTTTATGTCTTCTAAAGAAACTGAAAAAATAAAGGGGAGCAAGTATATATTTATAGAGTTTGTTACATTAACTTATTAATCATTTCTGGTTCACCTCATTTCTTCCCGTAAGTTTGAGTTACTATCTTGTGTCATTTCCTTTTTCCAGTACAGTTTGGGGTCCAACCTCTGCATTGTCCTATGTCAAATATATTACATTTCTGTATGTGACATGCCAAACAGCACACTTATATACCTATTATTTTATGGAATTGATTTTTGTATCAGCTAAAGTAAGGAAAGAGAATGCATATGCATTTACATTGTCTTTCATAATTATGTAATTAACATGCTCTTTGTTTTGTGTGTGTATATGAATTATTGTCTTGAGCCACTTAATTTCAGATTAAATGATTATTTTACTAATTCTTGTAAAGCCAATCTTATAGCAATAAAACTCTCTTTTGTTTCTCTGGGGCAGTATTTTTTTAACTTTTATTTTTGAAAGAGAGTTTACATTCTGGAGATAACATTATTTTTTATAATTTTTTAAATAGATTTATTTACTTTTATTTATTTATTTTTGTCTGTGTTGGGTTTTCATTGCTGCGCACGGACTTCCTCTAGTTGTGGTGAGAGGGAACTACTCTTTGTTGCTGTGTGCAGGCTTCTCATTGCAGTGGCTTCTCTTGTTGCAGAGCACCAGCTCTAGCCATGCAGACTTAGTAGTTGTGGCTCTTGGGCTCTAGAGTGTAGGCTCAGTAGTTGTGGCACATTGACTTAGTTGCATCCATGGCATGTGGGATCTTCCCAGATCAGGGCTCGAACCCGTGTCCTCTGCATTGGCAGGCATATTCTTAACCACTGTGCCACCAGGGAAGTCCCAGGAGATAACATTCTTGATTGGATATATTTTTTTCTTTCTTTCAGCACTATTCATATATAATCCTACTGACTTCTGTTCTGGACCTCATTTTTTCTGATGAGAAGTTAGCTGTTAATATTATTGGGGTTTTCCATATACATGAAGTTACTTTTCCTTGCTGCTTTCACAACATTCTCATTGTCTTAATCTTTCTGTATGTTTAATGTGATGTGACTAAGAAAATTCTAAATTAATCTGAATTAGCACTTATTGAGTTTCTTGAGTCTACAAATTAATATTTTTATCATAATTTGGAAATTTTTCACCTATCATTTCCTCAACTACTTCTACTCTATCTCTCTCCTCTCCTTTGTGCTTTTAGTATTTGTATTTTGATACAAGTTAAATGTCCCATATTTTTCCAATGCTTTGTTCATTTATCTTTATTCTTTTTTCTTTCTTCTTCAGATTGCATAACTTCTATTGATCTATCTACATGTTTTCTTATTCTTTTACTTTTTCTTTTTCTTTTTCTGACAGTTCACATCTGCCAGTTGAGTCCCTGTAGCTGATTTTTCATGTCAATTAGTATGCTTTTCAACTCCAGAATGTTCATTCAATTATAATTTCTATAATTTTTATAATTCTATATCAATAATTTTATTGATACAGTTTTGATTAGGTATTGCCATCATGCCTCCCTTAACTTCTTTTTTGTGTGTGTGTGGTATGCGGGCTTCTCACTGTTGTGGCCTCTCCCATTGTGGAGCACAGGCTCCGGACACACAGGCTCAGTGGCCATGGCTCACAGGCCCAGCTGTTCCACGGCATGTGGGATCTTCCTGGACCGGGGCACGAACCCGTATCCCCTGAATCGGCAGGTGGACTCTCAACCACTGCACCACCAGCGAAGGCCTCTCCCTTAACTTCTTTAAGCATGGTTTTTGCTTAGTTCTTTGAAAATTTGCAATAGCTATTTTGAAGTCTTTGTCTGCTATGTCCAAGCTGTGGGCCCTGTCATGAGGAATTTCTGCTTTATTTCCTTTCTATGCATCACTTCTTTTTGTTTATTTGCTTGTTTATTATCTCATAACTTCTCATTAGAGATGGAATATTTTAGATAATATATTGTAATAATTTTGGATTCTGATACCACCACACCACCATGACCCACCATGACCCCTCATGCCCCTCCGAGAGCTTGCTGACATAGTCTGTTGATCTGTTTACTACCTTGGGTGTACTATTATACTTCCTGTTATTTTCCCAGCAGGATGCTTACTCTGGTTTCATTCTCCAGAGGGAACAACCTTGGGCTTGCACACAGTCACCGTGGGACAATATTTGTTTTCACAATATACTGTTTGAATGTCTTCATCTCTGATATGTTTGTTAATCTTGTACTTCTTTGAGATCACATCCAGCTTTTAGTTTTCACTAATTGACAGCTGATCTCTCTATTGTTTTTGACAATGACCTCAGATATATATTGTTCCATAGTCTGATCAAATTAAATTTAATCTCCTTCTTCAAGGGTATTCTTTCAGGCCAGTCTTTGAGGTTTGTTCTAACCCAAGGAGAGCTATTATTGGCAGTGTCTTTCCCTGATTCTCTCTGGTAAACTTGTAGTTTATGTAGAGTTTAGCTAATTGACTCATGGAAATACCAGCGTACTCCTAATTCCTTAACACCAAAATCTCTGTTGTGTTCTAAAGTGCTCTTAAGCTTGATCTTCCCCCAAACTCTGTTGCAAATAAAGTCAGTTCTTTTGGGATTGCTTCAGAAGTTCCCCCTAGGCAAAACCCCTGTGCCACTGCTCCTACCTGGGCATGGATACAGTGCCCACTTCTCTGGGAATCACAATTCTTCTGTAAGAGTGGGAGTACTCAGCAAGGACAATAGCTTTTGGTCTTTTGGGTTTGCCTCTCCACCCATGAAACCTCAACCCTATTATTGAGCTGCAGTGAGAGCAGTTGCGGCTGCCATACTCTCAGCTAGCTGTAGCTGAGGTGGAACCTCAATCCAAGGAGTGGTACTAGGTAGAATAGAACCCCAAACTTCTTAGCTGTTCTTGCCTGGCACAGAGCTTCTGTAGTTTGAAGCAGGGGTGCATGAAACATGCTGGTGGCCTGCCCTCCTGGGGCAATACTCTATTTTTTGATTGGTTGCTTGATGAATAGGAAGCCCTGTTATCTTACCTGCACATACAGGAGTAGAAGTTTCTGTCATGCTGAGCTTGTAGGTAAAGGGAGAGAGTCACGGCTCAAATGCCACAGATTTTTACTGTTCTTACCAAGATTTGGTAGATTTATTTGAATAAATGTTTCCTCATTTACTGTATTTCCTTAGGACAATTTTGAGAAACTTAAAAATTGTGGTAATTCATAATTTTCACCAATTATAGTTGTTTAACCTGAAAGTGTGTCTACAAAGATCTTAATACCATCATTCTAGAAGTAACTGTGAAGCTTTCATAAGATTTAAAAATGTGTTGAAACATTTTACTTAAGTGAGGGGCATTTGTTGATTTTCAAACTTCCAGTAAAACTAGATTTCACCTTTTTTTATTGCTGCATCCAAAATTGCTAGTAATCTGTCAATTGTGCACCAGATGGCGTGTTAGAAAATGACTCACCTAGAAAATGGTTCTTATCTTCTTGTGTTGACTCTTTCAACTTTCCTCTTTAGTACTTTGTGAAGAAATAAGTGTAATTCTACAGAAGTGTATCCTAGGATGAAGGATACAAATGATCCCCAATGAATGTACAAAACATTGATGTGAAGATACCTTAGTTTCTGAGAAATAAGCACAATATTATTTGTTATTGAGTTATTTTTAAGGGTTTAAGAATTGATTTTATAGTACTATATCTAACCTTTCTATTATTTCCAAAGTAAATTTACAAAAAATAATGTCTATTTAGTTTATTGAAATCCTATTTATAAACTGTAATGACTCTTTGTATCTCCAGCTGCTCAGAATGATAAGTTAAAATTTTGTCCTATCTACAAACTTAGAGGATATGAATCTAACTATATTACTACACAGATTGGTAAACTGAGCTTCACAAAAATGAATTATTTTGTCCAAAGTGGCATAACTAGTTACTAACTGAAAATATGAGCTCATGAATCAATGTATATTCTCTTTCCACTTCATCACTCTGCTTTACAAAATGTAGAACCACTTCTCTTTCCAAACAACAAGAATAATTCTGTCATCACTGCCTTTTAGGAAATATATAAACGGCACTTGGTCTAATTTGTGGGCTACAGACAGTAATCCATCATTAAAAGAAAAGAATCCCATAGCTTCATGAGATTTCACATATAGTGATCAATAGCTACTGACTACTTTTTTTGTTTCACTTCTATAGCCCTAAGAATTACTGGAAAAGTCAAAAGATTATAATTTATTGGAAACAGAGAAGGGACACACCATTCTGCACCTCTTCGTAGTTTATGATGCTATACCAATATAAATATGATGGGTGAGGTTGGGGGAAATTTTAGTAGGATCAGTTAAGTGCCTGTATAACACTACATTTTAAGGGAATCCAAAGGTAAGAATTTGGCTATAGCTATATTTTTCATATAGATTTATCTTTAAAGAAAGGGTGATACAACAGGGACTGTCCTATAATTATTTAATGACACAATTTGTTAAATAACATGTTGAAGTGTTTATATAATTTAGTAACTCTCTACCCTCTGTACCCTTCTTTCTTCGTTCTAATAGGGGGAAGTCCTAATTTCTTATCCAAATTAAATTTCTAAAAATCTAATAATAATAATTCATTTCCACTTCACTCTTCCATACTATGTCACTTTAGTCTTTCTTATACACGTTTCAGCTTTTATCCTTCCAATGGCACAACATTCAACATTTCCTCTCCTTTTTTTCATATCAACTAAGTATGTCATCCTAGCACACACGGTGTTTAGAATAAGTGTCAAAGTTACAAATAATTTCCATTACTCTACAATACATTAGTTGAGTAAAATAATTTTTGTAACAAGAAGATCAGTATAGTAGGTGCAAGTATTCCTGGAAGCCAGAAATGAATATGAACTACATAGACATAAAACACTAAAGTCAAACTCAGTGTGTCTTTTAGCCATTTTCCCTTTATATAGATTAATAGTGGCCATTGCAACACCATTTGACACCAGGGAATTGTGACTATAGGGGAAACATTGACAGTAAGAAATAGCAATTCTACCTAACTGCAGATAAAATATGTTATTTTACAAAATTTGCAAAAAACACTTGCCCACATGAATACATTCTTAATGTTCCTCATGGACTAAGACAAGACAGTGGTCTTGAAGATTAATCTTCATTAGCTTCCTAGTAAAACTTTTTTCTGCTTCTATTTCCTCCTGGCACATTGGAAGAAACAGCTCTGTTCTCATCTAAACTCATCTTATGGAAGATATATTCTCTCCTCTCTCATGTACTCTAGGACTTTGGCTTCTTCAATTATCTCCAATACTACTGTATAACCATTCAACCTATTGTCTATATTAAAAATATATATAAGTATATACAATTTCATATATTGTATCATTTTCTTGGTTATACTTTCTAATGTCTTCCATTGTTAGCTAAAAAAAATATCTGAAGTCTTTATTATGGTTTACAAACTCCCTGCATTATTGACCTCTCCTATCCCTACCATTAAATCTCCTAATTCTCATATTCCTTATTAATTATTCCACTCATATTAGTCTTATTATGGCCATTGAAAACCCTATACATGTACCAGTTTCCTGGGTTTTTATATTTTTTCTTCCATGTCCCATGAAAGCTGTCCGCAGTTATTTACAAAGCAGGCTTCTAGTTGCAATCCATATCTATGCCTAAATGTTCTCCTAGGCAAAGCTTTCTCTGAGCACTTCACCATTATTACCTTCTATTCATTTATTTAAATAGTATCTACACAATTTGAATTAAAAAGTGTACACACGCACACACACACACACACACACACACACATATAAAAGAAGATGTATTACCTACAGAAAATGAGTAGGGAAACGTTAGTATAGTTGACAGTGGATTTTACAAGGCAAAGAGAAGGAGAAAGTATACTAACAAAGATATGTATAAATGCCCTTAATTTTTAAAGTTGTGGTTAAATAAACTTAACAAAGTTTACCATCTTAATTATTTTTAACTTCAGTAGTGTTAAGTATGTTCATAGTGAGGTAAAACTAATCTCCAGAACTCTTTTTGCCTTACAAAGCTGAACCGCTGTATTCATTAAGCAACAACTCTTCATCTCCTATGCCCCCAGTGTTTAACAACCACTATTTTTCTTTCTGTCTCTATGAATTTGACTATTCTAGGTATATCATGTAAGTAGAATCATACAGTATTTGTCATTCTGTGACCATTTTTTTTCACTTAGCATAATGTCTTCAAGTTTCATCCATATTGCGAGCATATGTCAGGATGCCCTGTTTTTAAGGCTGAATACTATTCCACTGGCTATTGTGATTAATGCTGCTATGAATATGAGTGTACAAATAGCTCTTTGAGACCATTGTTTCAATTATTTTGGATATATAACCATAAGTGAAATTGCTGGATCATGTTGTAATTTGCACTTTATTTTTTTAATATTGAATTAGTATCCAGCAATATGGTCAACTCTTTTCAATTACAATAATTTCATGTAAAGATTCTTTTGGATTTTCTTGTTATATAATCATATAATCTGAAAGTAAAAGAATGTTTTTTTAATCTTATTTTCCAATTGACATACTTTTTTGTCTACATATTAATGCACTGACTAGGACATCCAATGCAACGTTAAATAAAATTGGTGATATGGAATATTCTTTTTTTGTTCTCAATATTTGAGGGAATGCTTTCAATGTATTACATAGCTTTATTGTACATATCTTCATTAGTTTACAAAAGTTAGCTTTTATTCTTAATTTGTTATTTTTTTTCCTGTAATGGGTACTAGGATTTATAAAAAATAATTTTTTTCTACATCTATTGTATTAAGTATGTGACATATCCCTTGAAATCAATAATATAATAAATTTTAGTAATTCACTTTTAAATTCCAAGCCAAACTTGCATTCTCAGAAAAACTCAAATTGAAAGTGATGTTAGTTGTTTTATTTATTTCTAGATGTCTAACCAACTTAAAAAAATTATTGTATGCATATAACCCTTCCTGCGCCTTCCTTTCTTCCTTTGAGTACAATACTGAATAGGAGTGTAGGCGTGTACAAGTGTAGGAGTGTAAAAGTAGCTATGTTTGCCTTTCTTTTCAGTCTTACAGTGAAAATCTTCAGTCATTCATCGTTTGGCATGATGTTAGATGTAAGCTTTTTATAGATTCTTTTTATAGTCAAATATATTCCCTTCTGTTCCTTGTTTAGTGACAGTTTTCATTGTGAATGGATGTTGTATTTTTGCAAAATGTCTTTTCTGTGTCAATTGGTATACATATATATATATATATATATATATATATATATATATATATATATATATATTTCTTCTTGAGATTCACAATATAGTGAACTAAGCTGATTAATTTTCTATTATTGAACTAGACTTACATTCCTGGAATTAACCACACTTGGTTTTGATGTATTCATTTTTATATTGTTAAATTAAACTTGCTTATATTTTGTTGAGGAATTTTGCATGTAGTACATGAGGAATATTAAACTTCTATTTTCTTCTTGTACTGTCATTCTCTGACTTTTGAATGAGGATAATGCCTGCTTCATTAAATGAGTTGCAAAATGTTCTCTTGTGTTCTATCTTCCAGGAGGGATTTTGTACAATCAGTGTTATTTCTTCTTTAAATGTTTGGTAGGATTTGCCAGTAAAACCATTAGGGCCTAAAGTTTTCTAATGTGAAATGTTTTTAATTTCAATTTCTTAATACTTATAGGACTAGTTATAGGGATTAGCCATTTCATCTTAAGTAGGTTTTAGTAATTTGTAGATTTCAAGATATTGGTCTACTTCATCTATGCTATCAAACTTATGTGTGTAGGTTTCTTCATAATATTCCCTCATTCTCTTGATTTCTATGGTGTCTTTAGTTATATTCTGTCTTTCATTCCTGATATTAGTAATATGTGTATTCTATTTTTTGTTGTTGTTTTTGTGGTCAGTCTTGCTAAACAGTTATCAGCTTTATTGATCACTTCAAATAAACATTATTGGTTATTTTGTTTCCTTTATTATAATTCTGCTTTCAATTATATTGATTTAGCACATAATTATTATGTCCTTTCTTTTGCTTTCTTTGATTTATTTTGCTCATTTTGGGGAGGCTTTTTTGAAAGTGAAAGGAAGGTTTCACTTTTGATTTGAAACTCTTCTTCAAATCGGTGGTGAGCTCAGGAATTCATAAAAATTTTGTGAGGTTGCTTTCTTGAGCTCTCCCCTTTCTTTGATCTCTCCAGTAATTTTTGGTTCCCTATGGTTCCATTTTTTATTCTCCCAACCATAAAGATGGAGTTGTTTTAGTAAGTTCACTCTGCCCTGAACCTCAGCAACTAAAACTACATCCAGGATTAAGTGATGGGAAATCAGTGAGAAAAGAAAAGCAGCAGGGGATGGTCCCATCCTCTTGCAACCACAATTTCAAATTTTGGAAAAGTTTCCAGACCCTCTTAATTTTGGTCCCTGCACCTCTAATTGCAAACACTGCCACAGCTACAAGTGTGCTCGGATGCTGCTGAAGTCCCAGATAATGGAGAAAATGAAAAACCAACCAACAAACCAACAACAAACAAAATGGGTGATTTCTGTACAGTCCCTGAGTGTTAGGGGTTCCTTTTCCCATTCTCAAAGAAGAAATTTGGAGAAATCTGGGAGAATCATTTCTGAAAAACAGAAAGTGAACATACTCAATATTTGACTTATATTGAGTATATATCTCTAACAAAAATATAGTAAAAACAAGAAAGACATTTTGAAACTCAAAAGAGAGAAGTAAAGAAAAGAAAAAATGATATCTGTAATAAAAGGGTCAAAATAAATTTCCTAACTAGTATGTTTTTAAGCAGTTATCAGAGAATATGGCTAATGCTTAAAAACAACATTCAACTTCTATTCGATCAGGGGTCCTCACACAGGATTCATATAAAAAGAAATGCAATTCTATCATATTATATTTCTCAGCATAGATAAATATATAGAAAGCCAAGACAGAATAAATACTGTTTATAGGTTTTAAATTTTAGTTTCCATTGATGAATAAAGAACAGAAGTCCTGGCTATAAAGAAAAATTGGACAACTTAGAAATCATAAAAATAAAAATACATAGAAGTTGGAGCCCAGTGTGGCAAGGGATTATATGATCAGGAAAGGTGTAAAAAGTGTGGAAAATATGTATATGAATATAAAGGTGTCATCAGATTTATGAAAAAAATAATAATGCAAATAATTGCAGAGATAAATTTAAGCTATCATCAAAACAGCAAAGTACAAACTCAACCAGGAAAAATATCTAGCTATTAATATGGTGAAAAAGCCTTTGAAACCTAAGATATTCTCCTTAACTTAATAGATAATAACAGTGATGAAAATGGCAAAAAAATAATTTTTTTAATTCAGTAGGACTGAAAATGGCTAGTACCTCAACATACAAAAAATTGACTCCTAAAAATCAAAACGACAAGAACAACATGTAGACACTAACAAAAAGACACTTTAATTATTTACTGTGGAAAAAAAAAATCCTGAGGTGAAATAGACATGAATCTGCAAATGAAAATAGCTCATTTACTGCAGTGAAAATTAATGGGAAGAGAGATCTATACCACTGAAAATGCTGTATTTCAAAGATCAATATAATCCTCTATGATTATCTTTATGAGGAAAAAAACAGAAGATACAAAGGAAAGCATAAATGAAGCTGTGCTCTTGGAGGTCTCAAACCAATATAATAAGAGTAGCAACATAACACAGTGACAACAGCAAAAATAGCACTACCACTACAAGCAATAACAAAAAGTTGTTCAATAGCTCAGAATTTTGAAAAGAAATCAAATCTTCCTAGATGGTCAACAAATAGAAAATTCTCTATGCCTATTAATTTCCTGGAAAATGTTATTAATCCCTATATGGACGAGTTAGAGATGAATAAAAATAATGGCAAATTGGGAAATTTAAACTTAAAAAGACAGTGAGATGGCATGCTTCTTAGGCTACAAGATAAATTTGCACAGGATTTAGCAGGGAGAAGTGAAGCACAGAAATATCATAGAAGTTTAGGAGCTGCTTCAACTCAAGCACATTGTCAGTCTCAGCTGGGTCACTCTGTTGGTGACTGGTGGTTTCAGGGCCCTCAGCTCCTCCAAAGCCTCCATCGCTTTAGTGCAGCAGCTGGGATTTAATTCCTTCAGCTTCCGCCTGATCCCTTTGTTTAGTTTCCTCAATTCCTAGGCGTGGTTCATATGGAGTTCTATGATGTAGTGTACCAGTTTTTCTGCAAGTTACGTTGATGTTGGAGGATAGAAGTGATCAGAGAAAAACATGGATTAATTTCAATGGATTTCAGTTCATCCCTGATGGGACCAGTTTGCCTGGATACCCCTTTTTCACGTTCATCTTTCCTCCCTGATAGCCAGACCTGCTGACTTCAGAACCAATACCAGATGCCAGGGTAACAGACTTATGTAGTAGGCCTAACTCAGTTTCACAATTATATAAGATCATTTAGCATAATAAATTCATTTTATTACTCATAGTGGTTCTGCTTCTTTGACCAAACCCTGAAAAATATACTTTCCTAAAACAGAATGGCAATGTTATTGGTCCTAAATATAAAGAATATGATAATAGTTTATTTGAAAATAATAATCTCTATCATAATTCCCAGAATAAACAAAGAGAAAGCATACATGAGAAAGAGTTCAGTAGAAAGATCTAAAGTAGGTTGATTTCCTCAATTTACATAGGGGAAAAGGATAATATGTAAATGAGAATGTTAAAAATAATGTTGTAAACTAACAATTACATGTAGTTTGAGAGGAAGTACAATTTACTTTGCAAAGAGAATATAGAGATGTCTTTCTAGTGTTTGCGCTAGAGCTTAAGTGAACAGAGAAAATATTCCAATAAGATGATTTGCATGAAGAAAAATATGATTTATGTTGGTTTACATGCTATTTTATATTCTTTAATAGTAGAAAACAAGATCCTCTGGTTTACATTGATGGTGCTTTAGCAAGACAAATTTGTTGTGATATGGCAATGCCTTTCACTAGTAACAAATCATTCCTTCTGATTGGCAAACCTCATAGCTGCCAAGACATGTGTGAAGAAACACATCAACACATCAAGTTGGATACTTTGAAAATTCCAACATAATTTTCTCTGCAGTATTGTAAACTACCTTCCCCCCAGTAGAAATGCAATATGCTCAGTAGAGTAAAAGGAGGTATTTTGCTATTTTATCAGCTTTGACTTTAAAAGCTATGAATACTTACATCATGCAGATGACATCATTTCCTGACACTGATTCCTCAATCCAAGTTAAATTTACCCATCTATTCCCTGAAACTTTTGCACATGTTTCAATAGAAGAGGCTTTATAAGAAACATACTCTGCTTACTATACTTTGTAAATGATATAAAATTTTTAAATTTTCATTGTTGCCTTTGAGTTAAACATGTGTGCATAGTTTCAATAAGAAATGTGATGAGAAATATTTTGGCTCCTGACAGAGAAGAGAAGCTCATATCTAAATCCTTCTTATAAACTAAGTTGAATTGTAAAAATAGAAGGAAAATGTACTTTCCTATAGATTTCTGTGGGCAAACTAGCATAAGACAGAAGAGAGCAGAGCAGAAGAAATTAATTCCACTTAGATAGTATAAAGAGCTAAGCCAGAGGGAGGGGATAAAATGAGTTCAGGGTTTATGCACTTTAAAAAGGAAAGAAAGACACATGAACCAGTGAACAAATCTGCCTCTTAAAATGGTGGTTGAGCTGTGAACAGTCTGGAGCTAAATGGCATTGAGATCAAAGTGAACAGTTACAGAAAATTTGACATTAATTTGCACGATTTTTGTCGGCTGTAAAATCATATGGGAATCAACATTTATCTAAAAAACTTATTTTTTTTGGGTCAGTCACAGAAAGGTAAACATTTTTAATCAAGTAAAGATTTTAAAATTGAACTGGCTCTTTGACTTAATTTCAGTTATGGTAGCTGAATATATAACATTTAACTCAATAATTAAACATAGGAAACACATAGGGGAATAAACTATATTTTATGCTGACAAAATATAATTTTAAAAAAGTTAAAAGCATACCTCTTCTACAAGTATGATATGAACATGTGTCAAAGATTTATTCACTCATTAATGAGGAAATCAGTAAAATGATAAAGTTGATTCAAAATTTTTTTTGAAAATTGGGCATTGATAGTAATCAAAAAAGATATTAGAATAAGATAGTTAAATTAGTATAAAACTAGGAAATGTCCTATAGGGTAATAAAACCATAAATTTGGGGGTTATATTCTCTATTGGACAGAAACCTGCATGTTAGCATGCATTTTAGATCGTCTAGGCTTTAATCAAATAGTAAGTAGCAAAGTCAGCACACAGGAACATTCCCCTAGATAATTAAATAATCCTAAGTTCACAGGAATCTTGTTAAACAATACCCAGTATGACATTGAAATCCTACTGTATATTCTTTTGACTTATTTTCAAATTTTGGATAGTTCTTCTGTACAGTTCATTGACAACAACAGAAGACACAGGGCAGGCCATTTTAATCCTTGTAATAAATATAATAAAATTATTTTAGTTTATGATTAAAGCCAAAGTTATTTAAAACCAATAATAATAATATTTACACAAAATCAGATGATAAACTATTAAATAACTAAATTTTTCTCCTTACAGAAACAAAAAAGATTATGCATCTCTGATCTTGACTTATAGGGATGACCATTCCATCGCTTATATTCTTTATTTACAGCAACATCAGTGTTAGTATTAAAAAGTAAATGCATATAATCTTTGTAAATGTTCAGAACATTAATCATTGCTTTTTATTATCTTAATTCTCACAATTAAGTATTCAGTTTGTTTTTGTCAGTTTAGTTTTTTTTTCTTTTTAATTAACCCAACATTCACATTTTCAAGGAGAAGGATAGTGATGACTAAAAGTAAGTTAAAAAGGGACAGAGAGAGGCTTCCCTGGTGGTGCTGGTGGTTAAGAATCTGCCTGCCAATGCAGGGGACACGGGTTCGAGCCCTGGTCTGGGAAGATCCCACATGCTGTGGAGCAACAAATCCTGTGTGCCACAACTACTGAGCCTGCCATCTAGAGCCCGAGTGCCACATCTACTGAGTCCACACACCACAACTACTGAAGCTCACGTGCCTAGAGCCCGTGCTCCACAACAAGAGAAACCACCGCAATGAGAAGTCCACGCACTACAACAAAGAGTAGCCACAAGATAAAATTTTAAATCTGAAATAATCGGTTTGGGAAGATGCCAAATAAATATTAATCTAGGTTTGAACTTGCAGCTACAGTGGTCAGTTATTTTACAAGCCAATTTTAGACATTTAGCATAGCTTCACTTGAAACCAATTTTATAAGTTATTAAACGCTAAAAGTAAAGTTGGATTTTAAAGAATTTGGGAAGCTAAGTAGTTTCAGCTACAGCATTTGGCATCTGCTGCTTAGTAAATAACAACATTAATAAAGGAATGAGATTTTCCACAATGAATGGAGTGGATGGTCTAGTAAATCACTAGACAACTTTAGTCATCAATCTTTTCTTGCTCAAGTCTAGGACATGACTAAAAACAAGAAAGAAAAGGAAAATAAATTGGAAGAGCTGTTCAGGAGAATGAAACATACAAGTAAATTTTAATTTTTGAGAGAAGACAGATGTCAAGGAAAACTACTCCTCCTGAAACAAAAGACTGACTCCAAGCTCATACTGCTTGCCACATGACAGGCCAATAAATTGAGAGACGAGTTATTGAGGCAAAGAATAGCAACTTTATTCAGAAAGCCAGCAGACTGAGAAGATGGTGGACTAGTTTCCCAAAGAACAATCATACCTGATTTAGAATTCAGCCTTCTTTCATACTAAAAGGGGAGGGGGTGTGGTTGGTTGTTACAAATTCTCAGGTGTCAGAATCCTTTGTTCTTGCAGTTGTCCCCATAGGTCAGATCATGTTGTTCCTGTAAACCTTCAAGAAGGCAAATGTTAGTCTCTGTTCTGCAACTTTTTATCTCTATATGAAGAGAAAAGTGTTATATCTTTGAAGGTCAGAGCCTTGAGAATGAACTATCCTGTATATTTCAGGGTACAGGCAACATTCTTAACTTGTAGCAAAAGCAATAGAATACAAAGTTTAAAGTAAAAGAAACATATCCAATATGGAGTCAGATTTGTTCTTTGCTATTACAGAATGATGACATGAAAAAAAAGTTCAGAGAATTTCCCTGTTGTCAGTAAATAAGTATAAACTTTCAGGTTCATGGCCTTCAATTAAAATGCTATTCAAAGGAACCAAAGTGTCAAGTTCAATAGAAACATGAAGGGCAGAAGACTTAAATAGGCATTTCTCCAAAGAAGATATACAGACTGCCAACAAACACATGAAAGAATGCTCAACATCATTAATCATTAGAGAAATGCAAATCAAAACTACAATGAGATATCATCTCACACCAGTCAGAATGGCCATCATCAAGAAATCTAGAAACAATAAATGCTGGAGAGGGTGTGGAGAAAAGGGAACACTCTTGCACTGCTGGTGGGAATGTGAATTGGTACAGCCACTATGGAGAACAGTATGGAGGTTCCTTAAAAAACTAAAAATAGAACTACCATATGATCCAGCAATCCCACTACTAGGCATATACCCTGAGAAAACCATAATTCAAAAAGAGACATGTACCAAAATGTTCATTGCAGCTCTATTCACAATAGCCCGGAGATGGAAACAACCTAAGTGTCCATCATCAGATGAATGGATAAAGAAGATGTGGCACATATATACAATGGAATATTACTCAGCCATAAAAAGAAACGAAACTGAGCTATTTGTAATGAGGTGGATAGACCTAGAGTCTGTCATACAGAGTGACGTAAGTCAGAAAGAGAAAGACAAATACCGTATGCTAACACATATATATGGAATATAAGAAAAAAAATGTCATGAAGAACCTAGGGGTAAAACGGGAATAAAGACACAGACCTACTTGAGAATGGACTTGAGGATATGGGGAGGGGGAAGGGTAAGCTGTGACAAAGCGAAAGAGAGGCATGGACATATATACACTACCAAACGTAGGGTAGATAGATAGTGGGAAGCAGCCGCAGAGCACAGGGAGATCAGCTCGGTGCTTTGTGACCGCCTGGAGGGGAGGGATGGGGAGGGTGGGAGGGAGGGAGATGCATGAGGGAGGGGATGTGGGAACAGATGTATATGTATGACTGATTCACTTTGTTATAAAGCAGAAACTAATAAAAAAATAGAAAAAAAATAGAAACATGAAAAGATAATTCATTATGGCAAAAAAAAGCATTTTCTTACATTTTTATAAAGTATTTCTAAAGAATCTTAATATATCACTTTATATTAATTGAATTTTCTTTCACTGTGTAATAAAAGGTTAATTAATTTGTTCTCATCAAACCATATATAGAAACAACAGCTTTGTTATGTATGTATATTTCATGATTCTTCTCTCAACATCAGTAACATTTTATAATGTAATATGAAGAAAACAATAATTGAAGTGCTTATCTGGAGTTAAAGACTGTCTCTACATTAAGAATGTAGTTTGTGTTAATGAAAAAACCTTGAGGGCTTCCCTGGTGGCGCAGTGGTTGAGAGTCCACCTGCCGATGCAGGGGACGTGGGTTTGTGCCCCAGTCCGGGAAGATCCCACATGCCGCGGAGCGGCTAGGCCCATGAGCCATGGCCGCTGAGCCATGGCCGCTGAGCCTGCACGTCCGGAGCCTGTGCTCTGCAACGGAAGGGGCCACAGCAGTGAGAGGCCCACATACCGCAAAAAAAAAAAAAAAATCTTGAAACGTTTGCCATTTAATTATTTTCTCCCACTTCTGTATCAAGTGTCCTGCTCTGTTCAAATTAAATCATGATTTTCTTTCAAATAAAATATATGAAGTCATTTAATATATTTTATAAGTAATTTGTTAAATCTCTTTCTCTCTCTCTCTCTGTCTCTCTCTGTCTCTGTCTGTCTCTGTCTTCTCTCTTATTTAGGACCACAGAAGAGTTAAGCAGTTTATGGATGGTCCTAGAGAAGCCACTTACTCTTGCATTTGAATTGCTATTCCTCTAAAAAGTCACACTACTTGTGCTTTCTACCTCACCATTCCCTCAACCCTCTGCAATTCAAGTCATCCTCTTTATTCTGCCATGTGGGCCTGCTGTAGAATGTTCTTACAGTTGGATATGTGGACAGTGATCAAGATGAAAGTCAGAACAGTGTAGCTGTCTTTATAATGATGTATGGCTATCTCAGGAAACATGACACTTTCCAAAGTTCATGATACTTCAAAGAATCTTAAGATAATTATCAGATCCTCATACTCTTTTACACTCTTCCTTAAAACTGATCTTTATAAGAATTCATCTGTCAATCTTTCTTATTTACACTTTCAAAATTGTCCCTTCTCACGTATTTCTCATATATTTGGAATCTTACCAGAGAAGAATATCCTGGGAGTAAAACAAAATTTCAATATAACAAACAAAGGGATGTTTAAAAATATAGTGCTTAACTGGTTAAGTTATTGAAAAAATCAGAAATGCCAATTCTTGAGTAACAAATCCTTTTAAACCATTCTGTTTATTTTTGGTTTTGTTCTAAACATATTGGATAAAAAAAATCAGATCTCATATTATTGAAGATCATTAAAAATAATTTTTAATGTAAATCACTATGAAATTTTTGTCATGTAAGGAGGTGTACAAGAAGGTGTATATTTTGTTGTATGATACTCTAAGGTAATAAGTATAAAAATTTTCAAGAATAAATTAAGATATACTTTTAGGGAAAATTACAGTAAAATAGAGTACAAAGAAAGTATTTAAACTCTTCATTGAATATTACATAGAAACAGAAAATGTGCAAGTCACTCAATAATCATAAAATTATTAAAAGACTTCTTTGTGCCTCTTTCCTATCATTAACCCCACCTACCCCAAGAAAAGCCCCATCTTGATTTCCAACACCAAAGATGAGTATTTCTTGTCTTGAACTTTATCAATATAGAAAATACCCTTAGATTTGGCTCTTGTGTCAACATTATACTATGAGACTCTTCCATATTTTTGTATGTAGTTGAGGTTTGTTCATTCTAATTATTGAATAATATTTTATCATATAATATAACTAAACTTCATTCTGATGTTGATAGGCATTTGGCTAGTTTCCAGTTTTAGGTTGTAACAAGTAGTGTCTTCATGAACATTCTTGTACATGTCTTTTATAAAAGTATTAAAATATTGCTGTTAGATTATTTATCTGGGAGTGAAATTGCCTAGTCATAGGGCGTGCATGTGTTCACTTCTCTAAAGTTTGTCTACTTATTTTCACTCCCAGCATCAGATGATATTTCAAGTAGTTCAAGGCCTTCCTAACATTTTGCTTTGTCTCTTTTTGACATGTTAGTCATTCTGGTGGGGGCATTGTGTCATCTGCAAATAATGGCAATTATCTCATAATTTCCAAACCATGTGTTTTTTATTTTTAAAATATTTTTTAGGATATTATATATTATCTTACACTGCATTTTTTTTTTTTTTTTTTTTCTTTTTTTGTTTTTGGCTTTATTGTTCCTGTGTGACCCACTCTTATACCATGTTTTATTAGTATTAGCAATGTCAGGCATCCTTGCCTCATACAGAACTTAGGCTTTATATTTCAGAATTATTAATCATAGTTGTAGATTTGGGGGGATAGTAATTTTTATTTAAATGAAAAGTTTACCCTCTATTTCTAGCTTACTAAAAGTTTACATCATGAATGGATTGATTATTTCATCAACCTAATTTTCTGTATCTACAGAAATACTAGTGTCTTTTATTTCTGTTACTGCTATGAATTACATTGAATGTATTGTGGATGCTAAATCACTTATGTATTCAAAGAATTAACATACTTTATTGGATGTATTTATCCCTTTGCTTGCCTGATTTCTTTTGCTAATATTTTATTTATAATTATTAAATCTGTGCTCATGAAAGTGAGGTGTCTGCATGTTTTTTCCTTCTAATACACTTTTCTGAAGTTGGTATTGATACAGGCTGGGACCTGGGACCCTTTGCTGCAGTGCTGCAATGCTTGCACCTGGACATACCTCTCCTCAAGCAACAAAATACAAAGAAATTTTATAGGACTAAAAATAATTGCATGCATGCACAGTTGGGGCAAATTCTGGGCAAAAGATACAAAGAGACCAAAAAACCCAACAGCCACTTTTGAAGAGCCTGGAGCAAAACCAGGGGGTCGGGAGCAAAAGCAGGGTACTGCGCATGCCCCCTGCACACACCACCACCTAAGCCACGCCTCCAACCTGACACCTGGACACACCCTTACCCTCACCCTATATAAGGAACAAGCTCACCCTCCCTCAGAGAGCAAGCAAGCAAGGGAAACTGTTGTTTGTTCTCGCTCCCCCTTGCTGCATCAGAGGCCCCAAAAAAGCCTTGCCTGAATTTCTTGTCTGGCTTCTGATCAAATTCCATTGATTAAGGAGGCCAAGAACCCTGGTCAGTAACAGTATCAAAGTTACTGAGGCCTCATAAAATTAATTGCTTTGTGTTCCTCTTTTTCCATTACATGGAATATTTTGTGTAAGGTTGCTATCATTTCTTTCTTTCTTTGGAAGATTTCTAAGGAAGACATATGGCTCTGAGCTTGTGGATTGTAACTTGTAGGAATTTTTATATTTTTTTCTTTAATAGGCACCAGACTTTCAGATTACCTATTGCTTCCTTTATTTTTTGAAACATGGTGTTTTAATTAATTAATTAATTAATTTTTAAAAATTATTTATTTATTTATTTATTTATTTATTTATTTATGGCTGTGTTGGGTCTTTGTTTCTGTGCGTGGGCTTTCTCTAGTTGCGGCGAGTGGGGGCCACCCTTCATCGTGGTGCGTGGGCCTCTCACTGTCGAGACCTCTCTTGTTGCAGAGCACAAGCTCCAGACGCGCAGGCTCAATAGTTGTGGCTCACGGGCCCAGTTGCTCCATGGCATGTGGGATCTTCCCAGACCAGGGCTCGAACCCGTGTCCCCTGCATTGGCAGGCAGATTCTCAACCACTCCGCCACCAGGGAAGCCCCACATGGTGTTTTTAAAATGTTACTACTTTCATGCAAATTGTCAAATTTTATTAGCATAAGGTTATTCTTAATATCCTTTCTCTCTTGACTATCTGTACAGACTTTTTCCAGACTAATAAAAGTATTAATATTAAAACTATGATGTGAGGTCATAAAAATCATATTTTGGAAAAAGAAATAAGCAAAAACTAAAATGTTCATAACATATTTTAAAGTGAAAACAATTTTAAAATGTTTCAAAATGTTTACTAATTAGATAATTTGTACATAGAAAGAGGAAAATAGATTGAGGCATACACATGCAAAGTACACACACTTAAATCATAACAAAGTTACACAGGATAATGAGAATACAGGTGCCTATCATTTTGTCCTTAAAGATTTTTCCTGCAATGTACATGGTTAAGATGATCATGAGTTGCTTTCATAATGTGAACAATCTTTCAAATTGAAACAGGAACCCATAATTTTGTTAGGATCAATCTCAAAACTAATTCAATTTTCTAAAGCATATTTATAATTGTCTGTATAAATGCAATTATTTTATGTATTCAAAAGCCTACTAAATATACCATATATACTTTTACTTCAAGATTTGCTTTTGGAAGACTACAACATTATTTCTCTAAATCTATATTTAGCTTTTCTCTAATATTTACATTTATTAGAAAATATATTTAATGCCATTTATTTATAGTGATATAACAAATCATATTGTTATTTCTCACAATGATAATTTATTATCATAAATCATTTGGTTAGTGTTGGAAAAGACTGTAGAAAAACTACTCTTTGTTCCTATGTACATTACTGAAACAACTGATTGTGAGATTCTATACAGATAGAGCAGACATGGTATCTAGATCAATTGCATAAGTGAATCTAGCCAAGTACTGCCAGAATAGGGATGTGACATAAATGAGGAGATCTATGTATGAAGAGGTTTATACTCACATATTGAGACTTGCTGGTAAAAGAGTGGGAGCATGTGGCACCGAAGTAGGTCTTGGAAAGAAGACTGGCTGGGGATTTTTATGGTGTTTAGATGATGGGGCTGCAATGAAGGTCACACAGTTTGAATCTCTTTTCAGCACCAAAGAAGGGAACAAGTCCCCTGCTTTCTTATTAGCTTACCCAGATGTGAGCTAGAAGCGTAAGAAGGAAGGATAAGGCTTAAAATTTAATATCTGCAGTCAATCATCAAAATTTGGAGTTAGACAATTTATGACACCCTACTAGGCACATACGAAAATTCCAGACTCCTAGAATGAAAGCAGATGTGAAGGATTAACTACAGTTTTAGCACACTAAGCTAGTTTTATCATTGAGGAAAGTTTTATACTAATGTAAGTAATTCCACCAGGTTCCCAACCACTAGCCAAGAGCCAGCTTGACAAGTAAGCCCTTTCTTAGGATCGAGTCTTGGGACTGCAATGTTAACTCTTCTTTTTTAAAGTTAATTAATTAATTAATTTTTATTTTTATTTTAATCTTTTTTTATATGGAGCATAGTTGATTTACAATGTTGTGTTAGTTTCAGGTGTACAGCAAAGTGATTTAGCTATGCATATACATATATCTCTTCTTTCGCATATCCTTTCCCCATATAGGTTATTACAAAGTATTGAGTAGAGTTCCCTGCACTATACAGTAGGTCCTTGTTTATTATCTATTTTATATATAGTAGTGTGTATACGTTAATCCCAGCCTCCTAATTTATCCCTCCCCTCCACCTTTCCCCTTTGGTAACCATAAGTTAGTTTTCTAAGTCTGTGAGTCTGTTTCTGTTTTGTAAATAAGTTTATTTGCATTGTTTTTTTTTGATTCCAAATATGAGTTATATCATATGGTATTTGTCTTCTACTGTCTGATTTGCTTTACTCAGTATGCTACTCTCTAGGTCCATCCATATTGCTGTAAATGGCATTATTTTACTCTTTTTTATGACAGGGTAATATTTCATTGTATACATGTACCACATCTTCTTTATCCATTCATTTCTTGATGGACACATAGGTTGCTTTCATGTTTTGACTACTGTAAATACTGCTGCTATGAACACTGGGGTGCATGTATCTTTTCTGCACACTATACACTGAAGTTAACATAGACTACTTCACCACTTTGAGATCACAAGATTTTGTAGTAAGGCTCTAGCAAAATTTGTTTCCCAATTTTGTACTTGTATAACATGCAGCTAATAGGCCGTCCTCTAGAAGAGTTGTTGCAACACAGAAAAAACAAAAAAACAATCCTCAAATATAGTGTAATATACAGGATTTTGTCTAAGTTCTGAGCATTTTTAGCTGCATTATCAACTTGTTGAACATTTTCTACTGACCTGAGTTGTACAGTGTGAATGCTGCGTCAGTTGATGAGGGTCTCCTAGGAACAACAGATCTCCTTTATTGCCAAGGCATGATGTCATTGATAATAACAATGAATGTGTAAAATAGAGATTTTCACCCTTCTTCCGTCTTTGCCCTGAGTGGTTGGTATCTGTAGTCATCTTCACGAATAATCTAATTCTCTTTCATGTTCTCTGCCTGAAGAGCTACTATATATATTTATATAATATTGTTTCCCATATTCTTTAGCTTATCTTTTTTTTTTTTTTTTTTGGTATGCGGGCCTCTCACTGCTGTGGCCTCTCCCGTTGCGGAGCACAGGCTCCAGACGCGCAGGCTCAGCGGCCATGGCTCACGGGCCCAGCCGCTCCATGGCACACGGGATCCCCCCGGACCGGGGCATGAACCCGCGTCCCCTGCATCGGCAGGCCGACTCTCAACCACTGTGCCACCAGGGAAGCCCTAGCTTATCTTTTTGATAAGAAATTACTTAATGAAGTTTTAGAGTAAACTACATACAATGTGAAAATAGAGTTTAGTTTACTTACACCTGTGTTGTCAGTATATCAGTATGCTTTCAAGGCTCTTAACACTCTACTATTTAAATGTTATTGTATTAAAATTCAATTATCTTTTGATATGGGAGAATCAAGTTTTTCATTGTTGTTGGAGCATAGTTACAATTATTTTAATAAATAGGAGATTGAAAATATATGCAAGATATGGCACATTTATTAAAGTAATTATACTTTGAATACTTAACTACAAATTTTATACCTCCTGGCTGATGAATAAAATTGAAATAGCAAACATGCTATAATGCAATTTACAATATAATTAGCTATCAGTAGCATTATGTATTTTAAATAACTCCATTATTAAAAAGTTTATGGGCTTCCCTGGTGGCGCAGTGGTCGAGAGTCCGCCTGCTGATGCAGGGGACACGGGTTCGTGCCCCGGTCCAGGAGGATCCCACATGCCGCCAAGAGGCTGGGCCCATGAGCCATGGCCGCTGAGCCTGCGAGTCCAGAGCCTGTGCTCTGCAACGGCAGAGGCCACAACAGTGAGAGGCCCATGTACCGCAAAAAAAAAAAAAAAGTTTATAAATTACATAATCAGACAAATAATTTAATGAGGTTCAGATAGAAGAGTTTTTTCCTATATAAATAAAGGACTATTCACAAGTAGAAGTAATGTCTAAGTTTAAATACAGGGAATAGTTTAAGTGTCACAAACTAGAAGAGATGTTTAACCCAAATAAAGTAGAAAACTAAATTTTATTATTAAGATATACTCTTTTTTTTTTTACTATTATAAATGATTGTCAACAAAGGTAAAATGAAATGTTTTTATGGCTTTACAATTTGACCTTTAATGTATTTGATACTTATCATAAAATAATATAATACAGTTGACCCTTGAACAACACTGGGGTTAGGGGTGCCAACCCTCCTTGAATTTGAAAATCTGCTTATAACATTACAGTGGGCCTTCCATACCCTTATCTTCAAATTCAACCAACTGGGGAGTGTCGTACTGTAGTAAGTATTTAGTGAGAAACAAATGTGCTTATAAGTGGACTCAAGTAGTTCAAACCCATGTTGTTCAAGGGTCAACTGTATTTAACTTATTAATTAGAAATATCTTTAAAAAGTTACTATACTTTTCCTTTGGGGAGTTACCCAAAAAATCAAAAAAATTTAAATTATTTTGATTCCTTCTCTACTTATGTGTTGTAGAGATATCATCTGAATCTGGACTGTTATCCGTGCTAGAATCCAGACATGTCTGGGAACTTTGAAAATAGAACATATAGGCTCAATAGAAGTCTTTTTGTAGAGGAAGAGCAGCCCCTCCTAGAAGGAAACTCATTCTAGGGGAAAACTAGACTAGACCTGAAGAACTAGATTCAGTAACTCTTCTGTTTCAAAAAGAGGAATTCTGATTACAGTCCAGTGTCTGCCACTGGATAATTTTTTCCTTTAATTTTCTGATAGTTTGAGGTCAGATTAGGGCTTATATAAAGTGTAAGAAAACATAAGTTATGTTGAGACATCCTATCTCATTCCCTGGGAAACATTATAATAGTGGACTCTCAAGAAGGGTTCACTGTGAAGTGGTTTTTGAGGACTCATGGCTATGATTACAGAAGAAAACAGAATTTCCATCCACAAAGGTAGTAAATAAGGGGTGTTGATTAGCTTGCTTTTTGTTCAAAGTGCAACTGAAATATTTCAAGACTCTCACAGAAACAATTGTAAAGCTTTATAGGATCCTGAGGTTTTTGTGAGAAAGAGGTGTCATAGATACAGTGGACTAATGTTTTGACTAATTTGATTTTGTCATTATTGTTTCTTGCAATGCTATTTTGTTATAGTTACAGGTATCAACTTTTTGTCAATTTAGAGTGCTGTTCAGTCAGTCCCTTCTTAGTGTAGCTATGCTTGATTGCAGGGCTGCTCTAGCACTGGGTAGAATTCAGGATATTTGTTGGACCACCTTTGTCCTTCTTTAAAATCTTTTAATAGGAAAATAAATCAGATTAAAATCAAGGGATGCCTTAAATGAGAATGAAATCTAGAAGCTTTGTGTGTTTTACTTTTGACTTCTGGTCTTTTTGAGTCAACACACAGTACTTTGCACATCTTCCTCTAAGTATTCTTATCTACACATTTCTCTCCTAAGTTGTCATATTGAGCATGGATCTACAAACTGTGGTCTGCAGGTCAAATCTAGCACGTGGTCTATTTTCACACTACCATGAGCTAAGAATTGCTTTCACTTTTTTGTGTGTGTGTGTGTGTGTGTGTGTGTGTGGTATGCGTGCCTCTAACTGTTGTGGTCTCTCCCGTTGGCGGAGCACAGGCTCCGGACGCGCAGGCTCAGCGGCCATAGCTCACGGGCCCAGCCGCTCCGCGGCACGTGGGATCTTCCCGGACTGGGGCACGAACCCGCGTCCCCTGCATCGGCAGGCGGACTCTTAACCACTGCGCCACCAGGGAAGCCCTCACTTTTATTTTTTAAGAGTTGTTTTTTAAAAAGAAAAGATCATGCAACAGAGACTATACATAGACCACAAAGCCTAAAATATTTACTTTTTGACCAATAACAACAACAAATATAGTCTATTCTGGATACAGAGAAATGCCTTCAATAGAACTTTCAGCAATGATGGAAATTCTCTATATGGACACTTTTCAATATAGTATTACCCAATATATATCCAATAAATCCAATATGGTATTCACTAGCCACATGAGTAATTACTGAACACTTGAAATGTGGTTAGTGTTACTGAAGAACTGAATTTGTAATGTTATTTTGTTTTAAATAATTTACACTTAAACATAAATGCCATGTGTCAGTACCATATTGTGCAGCAAAGATCGTAAGCTACTAGAAGGCAAAACCTATTGGATACTTTAATGCAATGCTTATTAAATTTCAATGTGCATATGAATCACCTGGAATCTTGGTAAAAGATTTTGATTTTGCAGATCTCGGTTGAGTCCTAAGATTCTGCATTACAAAGAATTTTCCAGGGTATGTTGCTGATGCTGGTGTTCAGATCATAATCTGTTGGGGAAAGCAGAATACCTTTGAGTCTAGTAAGTAACAAATTTTAGAATAAGTGATTTTGAAAATACTGTTACCAGGGATTCCTTTGCAGGAATCAGAAAATGATGGTAAGTGATATAATCATACACTTACACTCAAGTCTGTGTGTAACACTCACTGCTGAGCCATCTGTCATCCCAGCATTTGCTTCCTAAAGTTAAGAAATCTGAGAGTGGACTGTCCCTCAAAGATATTTTCTAGGAAAAATTCTGTGTGTGTGTGAGTTTGCTTGTGTTTGTACATGTGTGTGACAATGGTGTAGCCATTCACTAATTGAGTGTTATTTTATATAATTCAACAATCATGATACACTGTGTTATAAGCCATGAGTTCTAAGACGAATTAATATAACCTGGATTTATAAGAATTAGGGATATTTAAAATAATGAAGACTTACATTAGAGATGGTGATTAAGAACATGGACTTTAGAGCCAAATTGCTTGGATTCCAACCCAGATTCTGCCATTACCAAACTTTGTAACTTTGGTCATTTCATGAAACTTCTCTGTGGCTTCAGCATCTTCCTCTAAAAGGGGAAGAATAGTAGTATACAGTCACATAAGGTTTTTTATGAGGATTAAATGAGTTAATACAGGTAAAATGTTAAGATTTATTCCAGTCAATATTTCTCAGTTATTATTGGGCAATAAATATTGATATGTTACCTAAGTATGTAAAATTATCTGAACAAAGTGATAAGAGTAAGAGCTGCTGAAATGTGAGAATCAGTGTTTAGCAGTACAAGCAATATGTCTGTATCTGTGATCCAAATGTGTTAATATAATATCAAATAGAGTTAGAAAGAAAGTATAAAGTATAATAGTATTAAATAGGATTATAATTTTATTTCAACTTATAGAATAAAAGTGACTTAAAACTATCTCGTGTTAGTTTTTAAAGACTACAGAAGTTAAAAATGTATTTTCTTCCATGTTCTGATACTTAGCTTCATGGATGACAATTTTAGGAATATAGCTATTTTCTTTTCTCACACCATACTTCGAAGCATATTATAGATAATTACACACTTAGAAGCCAGGAGCTATGAGTGCATCAAAAATATCTTATTACAAACTTGGAGACTTAAAGTTCCAAATTATAATTACAAGAAAAATTACAGAGAGTGACAAAGGAGACCTTTTTCTTCAGTGTAGAACACAAGTCTTAGAGAGGTTGCATCTGAATGCATTTTCTATCTACTTTTTCCTTCTTTTCTCTTTTTCTTTTCTTCCTTCCTCCCTCCCTTCCTTCGTTTTTTTCTTCTCAGCAAAGGTATTTAAAAAGAAAAACAAACAAACAAAAAGAATTTATGAAAAATAAAGGAAAGCAGAGGATGCCTAATGGATACAAACTGGGATACCAAGAAAGAGGTGAAACTAATTGTATGAGAAAATAAACTGCTATTTTTCTTAGCTAAAAAAGTCATGAGAAAGCCACAGTGGTTATCTTTTTTTTAGAAGCTGTGCCTTGATATTTTTCCTACAAAAAAATGGGTTAAAATACCAACACAAAATAACTTTTGTGAAAAGTGAATGCTCAGATTTGTACAAAGTACCTAGGAGAGTACAAATGATTTTTGTTGTGAGAAAATTTTTGCCCCCCCAACTTATATTCTTTAATGGTCTCTAATGAAGAAAAAGTATAAGGCTTATTTTATGTGATTTCCAAATTAAAGATACACTTCTTTGGGTGGAAATTTTAAGAAGAAAACTTTGGGTTTAGTATAAAAGAACATTTCCTGAAGTTATATACAGACAAAAGATGCATGAACCTCATTGAGAAGTAGCTATTTCTATGTTTAGATGTTTTTAAACAGAGACCAGATAGCAACTCCTCAGTGGTGAAGTTTAAAGTCTCATGGAGTACATACAAAGAGCTCTTCTAATTCTGATGTTCAGTAAGTCTATGTGGAATTGACTGGCTCTACCTTAACATTTAAAATGGATCCCATGAAAATAAATATTCACTCAAATCAGAGCCACATTGCCTCTTAAAAGATACTGGGTAAGTTCAGGAGAAAAAAAAAAAAGCAATAATATAAATCGCCAGAAAGATCTGTGCATAACAGCCTGTCCAGATAACCTTAATATATTGCTTATCACATAATGACAAAGATTGTATCTCCCCCCCACTTATGGCACAATACAAATAAAATTATGCTCCACCTCCCCAGAGAGAAAGACAAACAGAGAAAGAGATGGAGTGACAGAGAGAGGGAGAGAGAAAGCATTCTGCATTAACAAGGTGGTGATTGGTGACTGTTTTATAGTGTCTCTTGTATAATTAAACATGCTCTGGAGTCTCAGTGATCAGCTGGAAACTAACTTTGAAAAGCAGCTCTTCTGGAGTGTTTTTTGTTTTGTTTTGTTTTTTGAAAGACTGAAGTGTTTCAAGCACATTAGGAGTTTAGAAAGTCAAATAATATAATAACAATTAGAAAAATAGGTGTTATTTAGATAAGGTAAGGCAATGACATTTCATGAAAACACTCTAGAGTACCCAGGACCATTGGTAGCAATATTTTCATGCACAAGAGCAAACTTCTATTGCTCCCTTGATCCTTTCTCCTTCAAATTTGTTTTATAATTATATGGGAAAAATAGAATGAAAAAGACTCCTTCCAATAACTGTAGAAGTGGACGTCTTTGTGTAGCACAAAATGCATGAAAATAGCAGCAGAAGAATACATTTGGTGCTCAGGGTTTTCAAAAGACAACGTACAGTAGTATGGGGAGATTGAACTTTAACTTATGCAGCCAGCTCCCATAACAAACAGTAAACACTTATTAAATAATTCTTTGTACAAGATATTTTGACTAGCACTCAGGGGAATATAAATAATATAGCACAACACTTCCTGCTGATGTTTCCAGTAAAATTGAAAACGACAAAGTAATCAGACCTGCTATGATAGGCATATTGTTTATATTAAAGCCTATCAAATCTCATAGGTCAAATATTATTGTTCCTATATTATAAATATGAAAACTGAGGTTTAGAAATGTTGTCGCTTATCCAGACCTTCAATTAATAACTGCTAGAATTTGTTCTCAAACTTAGATATGTCTACTCTAAACTCAGAATATTTAGCCATTGGACAGATTCAAGTGGAGAAAGTGATGAGTGCTAAATGAGTGTTGTAAACAGTACTGAATATATAAAAGACATAACTCTGATTTTGGATGAGCTAGAAATTTTCCATGTAGAAGAGAAAGCAGCATTTTCTCTATGAAAGATGATAGTTATTTAGTTAAGCCTTGAAGAAGGAATAGAGTAGATTTTTAAGAATTTGTAAAATTTACTGAAACATAAATATACATTAAAATAATTATCTGCCAATTCAGTGATAACATTGTTGAACATGAAAACTGGTTGGGAAATATTAAACCTTTTTTCAACTCTCAGACAACACAATAAAAATGGCTTCCATCTCTATGTCCAACAAAACCACCTAACTCCCTTAAACATAGAAATAAAATATCTTTAATTTGCCTTTCTCATTCTAGTCTTTAGTCTACCTGGAAATTATTTTACATATGTCACAAGGTAGGATTACAAATTTGTTTTCCCACATCATGATGGTGATTATTTAGTAATGCTGAAGGTAATTATGATAATCATGGATAGTAACCCATACATATTATGTTTGCTAGTTGTCAGTTATTTATCTTAATACATTACATATATTAATTTAATTAATCTCCACAAGAACCCTCCGAAGGAAGCATATAATTAGTATCCCTGCTTTACAGAGGAGGAAATTGAGACACCTAGACATTAACTACTCAAGATTACAAACCTGGTAGGTGCATTTCTGAGATTTGGATGTATACATCTGGCTCCAGATTTGCGTCCTTAATGATTATAATCCAACCTCTTTCAGTTAGATAACCAATCACCTAGCACCATTTATTTTAAACATCTATCCTTTGTTCACTGATCTGCAATTCAATCTCAATTAAATATTGTGTTTATATAATATGGATCTATTTCTGAGCTCTCTTTTCTGTTCCATTAATATATGTTCCTATTGTTTCACTGATGTAATTCTGTCTTAATTACTGTAGCTTTACAATAAACCCTGTGGTGAAGAAAAATCCACCAACTCTGAATTTTCTCTAATAGTACCTTGACTATTCTTGACTGTTTTTCCAAATAAATTTTAGAAAACTTTGTTAGGTAACATCAACAAAGGAAAAAAAATTAATGGCATTTTAATTTATATATTCTTAAATCTGTAGCCCAATTTGGAGATAATTGACATGTTTACACTTTTAGGTCTTCTAATCTATAAACATAGGATATCTGTTCATCCATTTGGTCTTGTTAGATCATGATTTGCTCACTGTCTCTTAAAATAATTTATGAAATTATTAAGGAAAACTACTCCAAAGGTGATGTGTCTTTACTTATAGTAGACATTTAGGAGAACTGTCTTTTGGACTAAAAATGTGGTGTGATCTTGGTTTTCAGATCCATGTTAGGATTTGCTTCTGATTACAACTTTTCAGGGAAATCCTCACTCCACAGACCTCCTGCTTTACAATGAGCAACTTTTATTTCAATCTTCTTAAGATGAAAATTAGACTTGATTCTTTCTTTCACAGAAATTGTAACCCTGTGGAATTGTAGTTTTATTAAAAAAATGGTCTTGAATTCAACTTTAGCAGGTGTTGAGACTGTGTCCTCATCCCTTTGTGTACATTGAGTCTTGGAGAACCAAAGCTTGTCAAGTTCATCATTTTTGTAGAAATGTAGCCAGAATAAAATTGTCTCTGATACTGGGTTCCCACCTTCATTTAGATATTTTATCTCTTTAATGATTTTAGGAATATTTTGATAAATTGTTTAAATACTCCTAACTGCTGCCTTTTTAGTTGTTTTCTGGATACTTAGCCACCTATTTTAATATAAACAAGACTCAATTTTATTTATTTAGTTTAAAGTTATTACTACCAGCTCTTCTTGAATATCTTATTACAGTTTTTCCTCACTTTTTTCAGTCATGTGCTTAAGAGATCATTTATGTTTATATAAAACATACATATTCTACTACTTGTACTTTCTAGGAATCCTTAAATCTTTATAAATTACTGATATTACTGTTTAACATGAAAGGTGTGAGGAAATCAGAAAGATATAAGATGACTATGGATATGAGCTAATTTTTAGCAATAGAAAAAGCACATATGGTATGTAATATACATAAAAAGGAAGCCTAAAAACAGAAACATACAAAATATTCATTCAATGATCTTGTATGAATTGAGAAGCACTGTCTGAAATCTTTGTTGTTAAAATAAACAAACAGTCAAAAGTGAGTCTCTCATGCTTTTAATAATTTTAAGGCCAAATATCAGTTGAATTATCCACATATAAACTTTAAATATGACAGATTTACATACAGGTTCATAACTAGAGACCAAGCCACTTAGTCTCTTAAAATTTAGAGAGATTGTGGAGATTACAGACTTGAAAAAGAAAGAAAATATTCTGAGTTTCAGAAATGTATGCAAAGCTACAAATCTTTCAAATATGGTGCTGAAGATCTTAATAAAAATATATTTTTTGCCAGCTGTTTACAGATATTCTAAATTACAGCAAATGCATTGTAAAAAACCATGTGCCAGATGGAGAAAGGCTCATATTTCCTACAGTGTTAATGAGGTTTAGTTACAGAAAGTTAGATACAGGAAAAAAAATATTAGTATAAGACATAATGATTTTGTCAAGCCAGCAGCTGCCACAATGAACTACTCAAGTGCCCATATTTGGGCATGTTTCCCATATTAGTTACCACATTTATCATATAATGAAATACTGAAAAATATTGACTTTTGATGCAAGCCAGGCTTAATGTATGTCACTTATTTATAAAAAACAATTTTAATATAATGTGATATTGTACAACTACAATAATTCTAGAATGCATGAATGGTTTCATGGGCTAATTTTTATTCATGTTCATGACAGAGTCACCATTTGAAAATAGTTAAGGATTGATATGGATGAGCATACACAAAAAATTTTATTCATTTGGGTAATTTCAATGTATTTTTAAATGTGTTTATGTTAATATCTCAAATGTTGGAGATACCAGATAAGTTTTTCATTACACAAAAGTAGAAAATTGGCCATTGATAATACTGATACATCCAGAAACTCAAATTTATTCTCATTTTAATGTTATACAAGTTGTCTTCACAAATACAGTACCTACTTGTCTCAGTAATCAGTAGGCAGAAATATCTTCCTGAGACATGAAATGGTCTCCAGTAACATTGTAATAGATTGTAATATTTTTTCATAAACATTGGCATGTACAGTTATTAGCTTTAGCTTTGAAAACATAAAGAAAATAAAAGATATTTACATTAATTTAGTAGAAAAGTTGTATTAATGATAGCCTATATAGAAATTTGTTAAGCTTTGTCAATAATGTTTGTTAATACAAATGAAAAAGTGTTTTACCTGTTCACTTAAAATGGTGCAAAACTAGTTTATTAAAACTAGAGGATATAGTTTGGTTAGAAAAACTGGTCAGAAAGGCTTAGAAACTGTATCTGATTGAGAGTAAACAGGATAATGAGGCATAAACTAAAATGATATGAAAAATATAATATTGCTTTCCCAAACCAAATACAACAGAATGTTTAAAGTATTACTCATGTTAAGTGATCTATTATTTTGTTTTTCATTAGCACATAAAATTTATGAGTGGAGGGCATTCTGTAAATAGAGAAAAAAATCATTGACTACTACCAGTATGAGGATAAGGATGTTCTTGAGCTTGAGTGTTGAGAAAGTCAGATTTATAAATCTTATCATTTATTTAATACAGTTGTAAATATGTTAATTCAGAGGAATTTGTTAGTCTTTATAATGTCTATATTTATTAAATGTAATATGTGTTAAGACTTGTTATGAAATTTATAATGTTTTTTTTCTTGAAAATCAGAGATTAGACCAGATAAGCTATAAAGTCTTTTTTTTTACCTTTTAAATATATGTTTATTTGAATATGGCAACCTTTTTAATTCCACATATTGTACCAACCTAATAGATTAGTTTTCCAAAGATAGGAGGGTACTAAGATGAGCAGTGATGCTGCCAAAGCTCTACCAGAATATGTTGTTTGAAAGATGTGATATCTAAATGTAGTACACTTTCCCTCCTCAAATACTGAGGGAAAGGATGTTATCCAAATTGGCTCCTTTATGCTGTTTTAGTTAGGTATGCTATAAGGAAACTTTCAAATCATTTATTCCCCTGTAATGCTTTAATAATATACATCAGGGGTGACCACTTGTGGTACTGATCATGTATGTGAACAGGGAGATGAAATATCTTTGGGCTGTACATTAAATCCCTCTTAGAAGTTACCTACCCTCATACTTAAAAGGGGTTAAATAGCTCTCCCCTACAATCAGTTACTAGAGACTCCCAACAAGCATCATGGCTCAGGGTGGAGAACCAACATTTAATATGGAAAACAGCTGCATTGTGACCAGATAGCTACATTTCACTGAAGAAGGAAAATATATATCCTCTAAATGAGCAGAATTAAAAGTCATACTTTTATTTCATCAGAAGAACTATATAACAACAACAATGGTAAGGTATAGATTTACACAGCTTCTTAGACAGTAGTTAACAGACTGGATATATAGTCAGAAAGACTGGCCTTAGACAACTGGGGAATGGAAGGAACTCTATTCTGGGCACTGATACGGAGATGGCACTTCAAAGTGGGACAAATGGATATTTATCAAAAGAAAACCCTTACAAATTCAGTAGCAGCCAGAAACAAACAAGTGATTGCCTTTATTCAGTACCTAGAAGTGGACTCTTAACTACATTAGGTGAGCAGTCATAGAGGCATTCAAGCAATGCAAAGAGAGGAAAAAGGAATAGCCCTTTATTCACCTCACCATCAGGCATGAGCTCTGTCTCCTTTCTCATTGCTCTCTATAGGACAATTTCTGAACTATCAAAAATTACTCACCAAAGGCATAAGTTGAAGCTATATTCTTCACAAACATAATTTTTAAAGTCTTCTAATTAAAACTAGTGTTTGTTTTAAAAGTCATATTTTTGGATTTTCTAATTTTGGGTAAAAATAATTTACATTTCAGATGGAAGGAAATATGCTAAATGTTCTGAGACCAGTGTTACTACTACTACTGTTATCAACCCTCCCGAGTTGGTCCCTGACAAGGGTCCTTTGCCCAGTGTTGCTTGTGCCAGTAGAACGAGACTGAGTTGGATTCAGGAGCAAAGGAATGTTTTAGGAAAGTTTTATTCTTCCATCAGAGCATGGAGACGTGCGAGCTGTCACTCTAGATTTGACGCTGTCTCCTCAGGTGACGGGCAGCTCTGCGTTCTAGGGCTCTGTCATAGGGAAGGGAAGTGGACAGAGTTCCTGCCTGGTGGGTGCAGCTGTGCTGATCAGGCTCCAGAGAGCAGTGCCTGGTGCAGTGACTCTGCACACAGCCCGCCTCCACGATCTTGAGTTGAGAGTCGTGGACAGCACTTCTGCCCACTGTCCGGAGCTGAGATGTTGCCGCAGCCTTTTCTCACTGGGAACTCTGGTCTGAGGTGCTGGGGCCAAGGCCTCTGCACATGACAGCTATGAGCACATGAGACTAGACTAAGCACAAAGGAAAAGGAAAAGGTTAGACATTATTTTATTACCCACTTTTATTTTTATTTCCCAGTAATTGTTAATGAGCTTTGCCGGTGACATCAGTACTATCACTACTATTACTATTTAGTTCCCATTTATTAAATATTTGAAGTGAGTCAGATATTGCTTAACTTCAGCTGAATTCTCTTCAGTTAAATTTTAGAGTTTTCTGAGAGAGTATTATTAATATCAACACGGTAAGTTAATTGACTTTCCCCGAGGCACACAGCTGAATAAGTATTTGCACCCAGGAACGTCACCTTCAGGAAATGCATTTTATTTTTTTATTGTTTATTTTTATTTATTTTTTATACAGCAGGTTCTTATTAGTTATCCACTTTATACATATTAGGGTATACATGTCAATCCCAATCTCCCAATTCTTCACACCACCACCACCACCCCTGCCACTTTCCCCCCTTGGTGTCTATACGTTTGTTCTCTACATCTATGTCTCAATTTCTGCCCTGCAAACCAGTTCATCTGTACCATTTTTCTAGGTCAACATATATGTGTTAATATACAATATTTGTTTTTTCTCTTTCTGACTTACTTCACTCTATGACAGTCTCTAGATCCATCCACGTCTCTACAAATGACCTAACTTCATTCCGTTTTATGGCTGAGTAATATTCCATTGTATATATGTGCCACATCTTCTTTATCCTTTTGGCTGTCAATAGGCATTTAGGTTGCTTCCATGTTTGTCCTGGCTATTGTAAATACTGCTGCAAAGAACATTGGGGTGCATGTGTCATTTTGAATTATGGTTTTCTCTGGGTATGTGCCCAGTAGTTGGATTGCTGGGTCATATGGTAATTCTATTTTTAGTTTTCTAAGGAACCTCCATACTGTTCTCCATAGTGGCTGTATCAATTTACCTTCCCACCAGAGGTGCACAAGGGACCCCTTTTCTCCACACCCTCTCCGGCATTTGTTGTTTGTAGATTTTCGGATGGTACCCATTCTAACTGGTGTGAGGTGGTACCTCATTGTAGTTTTGATTTGCATTTCTCTAATAATTAGTTATGTTGAGCAGATTTTCATGTGCTTCTTGGCCATCTGTATGTCTTCTTTGGAGAAATGTCTATTTAGGTGTTCTGCCCATTTTTGGATAGGGTTGTTTGTTTTTTAATATTGAGCTGCTTGATCTATTTATATATATTGGAGATTAATCCTTTGTCCATTGATTCATTTGAAAATATTTTCTCCCTTTTTGAGGGTTGTCTTTTCATCTTGTTTATAGTTTCCTTTGCTGTTCAAGAGCTTTTAAGTTTCATTAGGTCCCATTTCTTTATTTATGTTTTTAATTCCATTACTCTAGGAGGTGGATCAAAAAAGATCTTGCTATGATTTATGTCAAAGAGTGTTCTTCCTAAGTTTGCCTCGAAGAGTTTTATAGTGTCCAGTATTATATTTAGGTCTCTAATCCATTTAGAGTTTATTTTTGCGTATGGTGTTAGGGAGTGTTCTAATTTCATTCTTTTACATGTAGCTGTCCAGTTTTCCCAGCACCACTTATTGAAGAGGCTGTCTTTTCCCCATTGTATATCCTTGCCTCCTTTGTCATAGATTAGTTGACTATAGGTGCATGGGTTTATCTCTTGGCTTTCTATCCTGTTCCATTGATCTATATTTCTGTTTTTGTGCCAGTACCATATTGTCTTGATTACTGTAGCTTTGTAGTATACTCTGAAGACAAGGAGTCTGATTCCTTCAGCTCCATTTTTTACCCTCATGACTGCTTTGGCTATTTGGGGTCTTTTGTGTCTCCATACAAATTTTAAGATTTTTTGTTCTAGTTCTGTAAAAACTGCCATTGGTAATTTGTTAAGGATTGCATTGAATCTGTACATTGCTTTAGGTAGTATAGTCATTTTCACAATGTTGATTCTTCTAATCCAAGAACATGGTGTATCTCTCCATCTGTTTATATCATCTTTAATTTCTTTCATCAGTGTCTTATAGTTTTCTGTACACAGGTCTTTTGTCTCCTTAGGTATGTTTATTCCTAGGTATTTTATTCTTTTTGTTGCAATGGTAAATGGGAGTGTTTCTTTAATTTCTCTTCCAGATTTTTCATCATTAATGCATAGGAATGCAAGAGATTTCTGTGCATTAATTTTGTATCCTGCAACTTTACCAAATTCATTGATTACCTCTAGTAGTTTTCTGGTGGCATCTTTAAGAGTCTCTATGTATAGTATCACATCATCTGCAAACAGTGACAATTTTACTTCCTCTTTTCCAATTTGTATTCGTTTTATTTATATCCATTCTCTGATTGCTGTTGCTATGACTTCCAAAACTATGTTGAATAATAGTGGCGAGAGTGGACATCCTTGTCTTGTTCCTGATCTTAGAGGAAATGGTTTCAGTTTTTCAACATTGAGAATGATGTTTGCTGTGGGTTTGTCATATATGGCCTTTATTATGTTGAGGTACGTTCCCTCTCTGCCCACCTTCTGGAGATTTTTTATCATAAATGGGTGTTGAATTTTGTCAAAAGCTTTTTCTGCATGTATTGAGATAATCATATGATTTTTCTTCTTTAATTTGTTAATATGGTGTATCACATTGATTGATTTGCATATACTGAAGAATCCTTGCATCCCTGGGATAAATCCCATTTGATCATGGTGTATGATCCTTTTAATGTGTTGTTTGATTCCGTTTGGTAGTATGTTGTTGACAATTTTTGCATGTATATTCATCAGTGACATCAGTCTGTAATTTTCTTCTTTTTTTTTGTAGTATCTTTGTCTGATTTTGGTATCAGGGTGATGGTGAACTCATAGAATGAGTTTGGGAATGTTCCTTCATCTGCAATTTTTTGGAAGAGTTTGAGAAGGATGGGTGTTAGCTCTTCTCTAAATGTTTGATAGAATTCACCTGTGAAGCCGTCTGGTCCTGGATATTTTTTTGTTGGAAGATTTTTAATCACAGTTTCAATTTCATTACTTGTGATTGATCTGTTCATATTTTCCATTTCTTCCTGGTTCAGTCTTGGAAAGTTATGCCTTTCTAATAATTTGTCCTTTTCTTCCAGCTTGTCCAGTTTATTGGCATAGAGTTGCTTGTAGTAGTCTCTTAGGTTGCTTTGTATTTCTGTGGTTTCTGTTGTAACTTCTCCTTTTTCATTTCTGATTTTACTGATTTGAGTCCTCTCCCTCTTTTTCTTGATGAGTCTGGCTAATGGTTTACCAATTTTGTTTATCTTCTCAAAGAACCATCTTTTAGTTTTATTGATCTTTGCTATGTTTTCTTTGTTTCTATTTCATTTATTTCCGCTCTGATCTTCATGATTTCTTTCCTTCTATTAACTTTGGATTTTGTTTGTTGCTCTCTCTCTAGTTCCTTTAGGTGTAAGGTTAGGTTGTTTATTTGAGGTGTTTGTTGTTTCTTGAGGTAAGGTTGTGTTGCTATAAAGTTCCCTCTTAGAACTGCTTTTGCTGCATCCCATAGATTTTGAATTGTCATGTTTTCATTGTCATTTGTCTGTAGGTATTTTTTGATTTCCTCTTTGTTTTCTTCAATGATCTCTTTGTTATTTAGTAATGTATTGTTTAGCTTCCATGTGTTTGTGTTTTTTACATTTTTTCCCTGTAATTGCTTTCTAATCTCATAGCATTGTGATCAGAAAAATGCTTGATATGATTTCAATTTTCTTAAAATTTACTGAGGTTTGATTTGTGACCCAAGATGTGATCTATCCTGGAGAATGTTCCATGTGCACTTGAGAAGAAAGTTTAATCTGCTGTTTTTGGATAGAATGTCCTATAAATATCAGTTAAATCTATCTGGTCTATTGTGTCATTTAACACTTGTGTTTCCTTATTAATTTTTTATTTGGATGATCTGTCCATTGGTGTAAGTGTGGTGTTGAAGTCTCCCACGATTATTGTGTTACTGTTGATTTCCTCTTTTATAGCTGTTAACAGTTGCCTTAAGGTGCTCCTATGTTGGGTGCATATATATTTATAATTGTTATATCTTCTTCCTGGATTGATCCCTTGATCATTATGTAGTGTTCTTCTTTGGGTCTTTTAATATTCTTTATTTTAAAGTCTATTTTATCTGATATGAATATTGCTACTCCACCTTTCTTTTGATTTCCATTTGCATGGAATATCTTTTTCCATCCCCTCACTTTTAGTCTGTATGTGTCCCTAGGTCTGAACTGGGTCTCTTGTAGACAGCATATATATGGTTCTTGTTTTTGTATGCATTCAGTGAACCTGTGTCTTTTGGTTGGAGCCTTTAATCCATTCAGGTTTAAGGCAATTTTCTATATGTATGTTCGTATTACATTTTCTTAATTGTTTTGGGTTTGTTTTTGTAGGTCCTTTTCTTCTCTTGTGTTTCCCACATAGAGAAGTTCCTTTAGAATTTGTTGTTGTAGAGCTGGTTTGGTGGTGCTGAATTCTCTTAGCTTTTGCTTGTCTGTGAAGCTTTTGATTTCTCCATTGAATCTGAATGAGATCCTTGCCAGGTAGAGTAATCTTGTCCGTAGGTTCTTCCCTTTCATCACTTTAAATATATCATACCACTCCCTTCTGGCTTGTAGAGTTTCTGCTGAGAAATCAGTCATTAACCTTATGGGAGTTCCTTTGTATGTCATTTATTGTTTTTCCTTTGCTGCTTTCAATAATTTTTCTTTGTCTTTAATTTTTTTCTATTTTGATTACTATGTGTCACGGCATGTTTCTCCTTGAGTTTTTCCTGTATGAGACTCTCTCTGCTTCCTGGACTTGGGTGGCTATTTCCTTTCCCAGGTTAGGGAAGTTTTCTACTATAATCTCTTCAAATATTTTCTCAGGTCCTTTCTCTCTCTCTTCTCCTTCTGGGACCCCTATAATGCAAATGTTGTTGCATTTAATGTTGTCCCAGAGGTCTCCTAGGTTGTCTTCATTTCTTTTCATTCTTTTTCTTTATTCTGTTCTGTGGCAGTGAATTCCACCATTCTGTCTTTAAGGTCACTTATCCATTCTTCTGCATCAGCTATTCTGCTATTGATTCCTTCTAGTGTATTTTTTCATTTCAGTTATTGTATTGTTCATCTCTTTTGTTTTTTCTTTATTTCTTCTAGGTCTTTGTTAAACATTTCTTGCATCTTCTTGATCTTTGCCTCTATTCTTTTTCTGAGGTCCTGGATGATCTTCACTATCATTATTCTGAATTCTTTTTCTGGAAGGTTGCGTATCTCCACTTCATTTAGTTGTTTTTCTTTGGTTTTACCTTGTTCCTTCATCTGGTTCATAGCCCTGTGCCTTTTCATCTTGTCTCTTTCTGTGAATGTGGTTTTTGTTCCACGGGCTGAAGAACTGTAGTTCTTCTTGCCTCTGCTGTCTGCCCTCTGGTGGATGATTCTATCTAAGTGTCTTGTGCAAGTTTCCAGATGGGAGGCACTCAGGGAATGCATTTTAAAACACTTTGTTACATTGGCTTGCACAGTATCTGAACATAATTTGTTTGCATCTGGGTTACAGATAATACAAACTTATACATTCATGTAAGCTCCTCAAGTATCTAAAGAGTGATTTTATTCCTATTTTGTTCTGTAGACATAGGTAGAAATCATTCTCTGGAATTTGCTGGCCTATGCCATCATTCCTGAGTACATCTCTTCTACCAACGAACAACTTAGTCTTAATTAATGGTTAGGAATGCATTTCAAAGCATCACTGTTTCTGATACCTGCTATGATATGGAACTCTGGGGGAAACTATCCTATATTTTTTTCTTTTCCCATATGCTAAAATATATCTGAAAATATTTCCAGAGGTCAATTCTTGCTTTGTCAACAGAGGAAATTAGGGCCAACTCTTCTGTAATGTTTAGATAGCTTACTATCTGAGAACACTGATTTTGTTTCTCAGGTTTTATAGAAGAAACTTGCCTGCACTACAGAAATACTCTTTAACTCATTTTTGATTATGATTAAGCATTTGTCTAATAATGAATTTTGTTGGCCTTTGTCCCCAGTTCCTAGGAAGTCACCTCTAAACTCCTGGATCTTCCTTAGTGACAGAAGTGTCATTGTTATTCATGGTGGGTTCTGACTACACTTGATGGTTTATACTGAGGTGGCTTAGTGTGGTCCCCTAGATAATTTGTTCAAAAGAGATGACTCAGGATAGAGGTTGGCCATGGACCAACCATGCGAGGATTAGCACTTAAAGCAACATGATATCCAGACTTCCCTGGAGGTCCAGTGGTTAAGACTCCATGCTTCCAATATAGGGTGTGCAGGTTCGATCCCTGGTCAAGGAAGTAAGATCCCACATGCCATGTGGTACAGCCATAAAATAAAATAACTAAAATAAAATAACTAAAATAAAATAGTTAAATATATTTTAAAAGCTATTTCAAAATTATAATACATTAAAAAAATAAAAGCAACATGATATAAACCAGCCCTCTGGACATATGAGTGAAGCTGGAAATTGAGTTCAATAACATGACCAATGATCCAACCAAGAATCCTTATAGAATGAAACCCCAGGAATTCCCTGGTGGTCCAGTGGTTAGGACTCCATGCATTCATTGCTGAGGGCCCATATTCATTCCCTGGTCTGGGAACTAAGATCCCAAGCTGCATGGCATGGCCAGAAAAAAGAAGGAATGAAACCCCAACCAAAACTTTTAGATACTAAAACTTGGGTGACCTTCCTTGGTTAGCAACTCTCTCTGTGTACTATCATACATATACTGGGAGGTTGATGCTTCCTGATTCCACAGGGAGAGGACAACAGAGGATTTGTGCTTGGAATCTTCCTAGAGTTTGCTCTATGTGTCTCTCTCTTTGGCTGGTTCTGATTTGTACCTATTTGCTATAATCAAACTGTAATCATAAGCATAGCTCTTTCTGAGTTCTTTGGGTTGTGCTGGTAAATTATCACTTCTGAAGTGGTGTTGAGAACCCTCAAATTTATAACCAGCTGGTCAGAAGTGAGGGTGGCCTGGGGACCCCAAAACTTGTGCCCAGTGTCTGCAGTGAGAGCAGTCTTCTGGAGGACCATACCCTTAACCTAGAAATTCTGGCCTAACTCTGATTAGTTGGAGTAATCAGAGCAAAGTATTTAAATATATGATTTTACTTTCTATTTAAAACTATACCACTAAAATATTGTGAGATATTTAAGGATATTCAAATATGGTATAATACGAGTTTGTGTGTAGTGTTTAAATACTACAATTATATTAACATCATAGACAAAAATATGTATATTAGGTTCTAATATTTACAAGTGTTGAAGCTTAAGTGTTTTTGTAGCAGTTTATCTTTCATTTAAAATTAATTTAATTTGCTTCATTTAAAATTGTGATCTTCATAATACCTGGAACCATAAAACTCCTAGAAGTAAACATAAGTGGTAACCTTCTTGATATCTATATTGATGATGATTTCTTGGATTTAACACCAAAAGCAAAGGCAACAAAAGCAAAAATAAGCAAATGGGACTACGTCAAACTAAAAAGCTTCTGTACAGCAAAGGAAACCATCAACAAAATGAAAAGGCAATCTACTGAATGGGAGAAAATATTTACAAATCATGTATCTGATAAAGAGTTAAAATTTAAAACAAGTAAAGAACTCACACAATTCAATAGCAAAAATACAAACAATCCAATTAATTAGTGTGAAGGTTCCTCAAAAAATAAAAAAATAGAACTACTATATAAGCCAGCAATTTCATTTTTGCTCATTTATCCAAATAAAATGAAAACACTAACTCAAAAAGATATACGCACCCCAATGTTCATTGCAGTATTATTGGATATGGAAATAACCTAAGTATCCATTGATGGATAAATAGGTAAGGAAATAAGGAAATAGTGATATATATATAAACAGTATTCACCCATAGAAAGGAAGGGAATCTTGACATCTGCTATGACATGGATGGACTTTGAGGGCATTATGCTAAGTGAAATAAGTCAGATAGAGAAGGACAAATATAATCTAATTTATGCATGGAATTAAAAAAAACAAAAACAAATGAAAAAAACCCACAAGCTCATAGGTATAGAGAACAGATGGATGGTCTCCAGATTCAGGGGTAAGGGGTGGGTAACTGGGTGAAGGGGCTCAAAAGGCACAATCTTCCAGTTATAAAATAAATATGTCATGGAATTGCAATGTACTGAATGGTGACTATAGTTAATAATACTGTATTGCATATTTGAAAGTTGCTAAGAGTAGATCTTAAAAGTTTTCACCACAAGAAAAGAATCTGTAATTATGTATGCTGATGATGTTAATTAGACTTATTGTGGTAATCACTTCACAATATGTACAAATATTGAATCAGTTTTATGGCTGAAACTAAAATGTTATATGTCAATTATACTTCAATTTTAAAAAAGGGACTCTTGAAAACTGTTTAATAACAGAAGTAAAGAATACTCTAGCCTCAGGTTGTTGGGTGCTCCCCTTATTTCTTCCTTTTGAAATCTTGAAATAATTGACAGAAGTTATTTTAAAATAATAATAATAAAATTACAGAACTAGAACAAAACATTTCACAATTTGTATGGAAACACAAAAGACACTGAATAGCCAAAGCAATCTTGAGAAAGAAAAATGGGCTGGAGGAATCAGGCTCCCTGACTTCAGACTATACTACAAAGCTACAGTAATCAAGCCAGTATGGTACTGGCACAAAAACAGAAATACAGATCAATGGAACAAGAAGAAAGCCCAGAGAGAAACCCACGCACCTATGGTCATCTTATTTTTGATAATGGATGCAAGAATATACAATGGAGAAAAGACAGTCTCTTCAATAAGTGGTGCTGGGACAACTGGACAGCTACAGGTAAAAGAATGATATTAGAATACTCCCTAACATTATACACAAAAATAAACTCAAAATGGATTAAAGACCTAAATGTAAGACCAGACACTATAAAACTCTTAGAGGAAAACAGGCAGAACACTCTGTGACATAAATCACAGCAAGATCCTTTTTGACCCACCTCCTAGAGAAATGGAAATAAAAACAAAAATCAACAAATGGGACCTAATGAAACTTAAAAGTTTTTGCAGTGCAAAGGAAACCATAAACAAGACAAAAAGTCAGCCCTCAGAATGGGAGAAAATATTTGCAAATGAAGCAACTGACAAATGATTAATATCCAAAATTTATAAGCAGCTCATGCAGCTCAATAGCAAAAAAACAAAAACCCAATCCAAAAATGGGCAGAAGACCTAAATAGACATTTCTCCAAAGAAGATATACAGATTGCCAACAAACACATGAAAGGATGCTCAACATCACTAATCATTAGAGGAATGCAAATCAAAACTTCCATGAGGTATCATCTCACAGCAATCAGAATGGCCATTATCAAAAAATCTACAAACAATAAATGTCAGAGAGGGTGTGGAGAAAAGAGAACCCTCTTGCACTGTTGATGGGAATGTATATTGATACAGCCACTATGGAGAACAGTATAGAGGTAACTTCAAAAACTAAAATTAGAACTACCATACGACCCATCAATACCACTACTGGACATATACTCTGAGAAAACCATAATTCAAAAAGAGTCATGTACCACAGTATTCATTGCAGCTCTATTTACAGTAGCCAGGACATGGAAGCAACCTAAGTGTCCATTGACAGATGAATGGATAAAGAAGATGTGGCACATATATACTATGGAATATTACCCAGCCATAAAAAGAAATGAAATTGAGTTATTTGTAGTGAGGTGGATGGGCTTAGAGACTGTCATACAGAGTGAAGTAAGTCAGAAAGAGAAAAACAAATACAGTATGCTAACACATATATATATGGAATCTAAAAAAAAAAAAAAAAAAAAAAAAAAAAAAGATTCTGAAAAAGCTATGGCCAGGACAGGAATAAAGACGCAGACGTAGAGAATGGACTTTAGGACACAGGGAGGGTGGAAGGATAAGCTGGGACGAAGTGAGAGAGTGGCATGGACATACATACACTACCAAATGTAAAACAGATAGCTAGTGGGAAACAGCTGCATAGCACAGGGAGATCAGCTCAGCTCAGTACTTTGTTACCACCTCAAGGGGTGGGATGGGGAGGGTGGGAGAGAAGGAGAGGCAACAGGAAGGAGATATGGGGATATATGTATATGTACAGCTGATTCACTTTGTTATAAAGCAGGAACTAACACACCATTGTAAAGCAATTATACTCCATTAAAGATGTTAAAAATAATAGTAATAATATTAAAATTAAGTGTTTCTAGGGGAGGTGACAGAAGAACTAGAAGCAGCTTTCACCTACCTGCTCTGGCGGAATGACACCAGCATCCATGGATGGGACAAAGGAGGCCATACAGTATTCATGGGAAGAACCAGAGACTTGAACAGCCATTTATGTAAAGAAATCTGGAAGTGCCTACGCTACCACTAAATCCTGTGAAAAGGCTTTGCAAACAACAACGAAAGTGAAGTGATAAAGTACCCTTGAAGGGCCTCCCTGGTGGCGCAGTGGTTAAGAGTCCGCCTGCCGATGCAGGGGATACGGGTTCGTGCCCCGGTCTGGGAGGATCCCATATGCGCGGAGCGGCTGGGCCCGTGAGCCATGGCCGCTGGGCCTGCGCATCCGGAGCCTGTGCTCCGCAACGGGAGAGGCCACAACAGTGAGAGGCCCGCATACCGCAAAAAGAAAAAAAAAAAAAAAAAAAAAGTACCCTTGAATAGGAGAGAAAAGCTGCTAAAGATGCAAAGGAGTTGGTCAGCCCTTGTCTGTGTCCCAGGTTCCAAGAAGAGTGGGATCATGTTGAAATAATATATAGCATATTGGGACAGAAAGCATTTGACCTCCGTGAACTGTGTGCCAGCAGAGTGACAGAAATCCTTTAGAAAAAAGTGCACAAAATGGAAGAAGTGAAGAATTTGAATTTTTATGCATTTTTTTAGCATCATGACTTTGCAGTAAATTTTGTCTTCATGGATGCAGAGAAAGGAGGCAGTCTTATGGGTGGAGACTTTTGAGATTGCAGCCAAGTATGTGTGTTGGACAATGGAAATCCACCCACAGAACAACCCTTTCATATGTATGCACTTGTCTCACCTTTGTCAGTTTGCTGCTGCAAGAATTCAGGTTTCTGGGGAACAAAGTGCTGAAGCTGACTCAGAAAACTGACAATGTTGAGACTAGCTGTGCTCTGAGAGCCATTTTTCATTATGTGGACTCACTGACCTGACAGAAGAGTCAAGCCTCTTGGCAGCTCCGCTCCTCAGCACTTCCTACTGCCAACCTGCCTTTTTTTTTTTTTTTAAAGCAGCAGCCTCAGGAGGCTATTTATTTATTTATTTACTTATTTGCTTTTGTGGCTGCACCTTGCAGCATGTGGGATCTTAGTTCCTTGACCAGCGACTGAATCCATGCTCCCTGCAATGGAAGCATGGAGTCTTAATCACTGGTCCACCAGGGAAGTCCCCCACCTGCCTTCTTCTCCCCTACCTCCCAGTCAGCACTCAGGTTACCTTGGGACCTCCTTGCAAAAGTGGTGATAGTCTCCATATGAGCAGCATTTTTAAAAAATATTCTGAGGATCTAATAGTTGATAAAACCATATTATATAATTGAAATTTGTTGAAAGTAGAACTTAAGTATTCTCACCAAAAAAAAAAAAAAGAAAGGCTAATATGTTAAGTAATGAATGTGTTAATTAACTCGATTGTGGGAATCCTTTCACAATGTATACATATATCAAAGCACCTTGTGCACTTTAAATGTATTATTATTTTATTTGTCAATCATACCTCAGTAAAGCTGAAAAAACAGTCAAAAACAGAAACATACTGTTCATAAGAGAGTACTGGAGGAATGTTCCTTGATACACCCATCCTTGAAGGTTTACAGCACAGTTGGTCTCTATCTGCCTATTATAATCCTTAAGATGGATTTCGAAGCACAGGGAAATGGTTTTGACCATTTCTCTTCACTTCAACTCTTCAAAATAAACAGAAAAGAACAGTACACTTTTGTGAAACTCCCACCCTATCCTAATCTGTCAGCTGGCTAGACATCCACTCATGTGATGTTATGCTTGATTTTACTGTTGAGGTGAAGAGGGCTCACGGGGTGGCCTGCCACCCTCGTTCCTTTTAACCTCAGTGCGGGGAGAGGGGAGACCTACCCAAGGGATTTGCAGAGTTCTCTGTGTGCTGGCTCTTGGGTTGAGCATTAGCTTCATCTGTGCAGCACTACAGCCTCACTGTGGAGCGAGGCTTTATCGCATGTGACCTGGAGACCAAAGGGTTGGGAGAAGTTCCAGAGGTAGGAACAAAATACAGGCCCAGGTTTTCTTACCTCTGTATACCTGTTGGCATTAAGTGAGCAGTGGACCAGACTGGGGCCAAGGTCATGTTTAGGCCAGTGAAGCTCAGCTCCCACCATGCCTCACTGGGGAGTCAACTTCCACACTGCCCTCTCTGTCTGCAATGTTCTCCCTGCCGTGATGGGGCATCCTCATGGTGCAGGAGTCCTTTATTGCCCTCCCTACTACTTTCCTGGTTTTTCCTCTAGGTAGGGCAGTTCTCCACCTTCTCTGGGGAAGAATTGGGTGGGAGGTTCTCAAGACCATCCTGGTTGCTCTCAGTGTGAGCCAGTTAAAAGCAAACGCAAGAAAACAAACCAAAAACAAAAACATAAGACATTTGGCACACCAGGACAGAAGGATCCTGGGGTAGCCTCCTGTGAACTTTGGAATTTAACATGTTTATCTCTTCCTTGGGTGTGGACATGTGAAATATTCCAGATGTCTGTTTTACTCAAATCCTTTGTTGGCTTGGTTTGCAGTTAACTGACAGAACTGTCTCTATGAATACAGTTATGTGTATTCCAAGGAAGAAGGGGTTGGGAGTGGCAAAATATAGACTTTCATGGTGATTAGACTTATCGTGGTGATCATTTTGAAATGTATAGAAATATCAAGTCAGTATGTTGTGTAACACGACCTAACATTGTGTTGTAGTTCAATTATACTTCAAAGACAAAGAAACAATCACATAGATTAAAAGATCAGATTTGTCATTATGAGGGGTGGGAGGATGGGATGAAGACAGTCAAAAGGTGCAAACTTCCAGTTATAAGATAAATAAGTACTAGAGATGTAGTGTACGACATGATAAATATAGTTAACATTGCTGTATGTTATATATGAAAGTGTCTAAGAGAGTAAATCCTGAGTTTTCATCCCAAAGAAAGAATATTTTGTTTCTTTTTCTTTTATTTTGTATCTATAGGAGATGATGGATGTTCACTAAACTTATTGTGGTAATAAAATATATATGCATGCCCCTGTGTGCCCTGTCTCTTCATAAAAAACGTGCTTAAATGTGAACGTGATTCTAAGAGTTAATCGTAAAAATATTTATAGTTGTAGTGCTCTGGTTTCCAGGTCTTTCAGTGATGCCTCTGCTGTGCGGGTGCTGAGTAGTTTGTGTGAAAATTATGTTCTGAGTGCTCGCTGGCCTGGGCACCGATTCTGTGTCCAAGTGCATCAGTACCAACGTGCAACATTTGCATCCAAGCAAGGGCAAAAGATGCTGGGAAGCCCGTGTGTGGTTTTCATATGCAGACCCCAACTGAGGGGTCAGAATCAGAGTCTCTGAATCACTATCTCTTTACTCTACCTGGTTTTTTGAGCCATAGTCCATTCACTCGCCATCATACCAATATCCTTGATACTCATTCTTGACCCATCCTGTGTCCTTCAGGGCACTGTGATATACCTACTGTACAATAAATAGAATAAACTGAACCTTGTATGTTCCATTCAAAATAAAAAGGCTTACAAGGGAAAAGAAATAAAGTGTTCTTATCAATTTTTCTCTAGCAACAGCAATACTTATCAAAAATGTATTAAATGTTGCTTACTTCTGTTATTGAATGAATTATAGTAACAGCTTCAAACAAAATGAACAGGACACTAGCCAATTTTTCTAAGCCTCAACTGCATATTACCTGAGGATCTAACCTTACTGTCTATAGTCTTATATTTCACCCAACATTTTACTATTGATGGAGTAAATTACAGGAGCTTTAAAATCATCAAATGATCAATTTTACTTTCAATAAAATTTCATAATTATATTTATCAGAAAAGAAAGTAAAACAACTATGCTAATTGGGTTATGCTTCACCAAAAGAGATGGAGAATGGGACCACTTTAAATAGAAATAGGTTTTGTTCTTAACTGCTGCAGGGTGAACTATGAGAGGTTAAACTATAAGACACAGAAGAGAACAAAGTTCACAGATTTCAAAGACAGAATACGTTCTAGAGTTCAGAAAAATGAGGCATAGTGTCTCTCCTCTAGTCCTAATATAGGCCATTGACGCTGTGAAATTTGCTGAAGCAGTTCTCTGGCAGATCAAAAAGCATAAGTGATTCAAGGAATTACCAGAATAAGAAATTCATTTCTTCTTCCAACATTATTTTATATATTTATATTAGTTAGAGCTTTTATTTTTTAAAACATTTGCGGGATTTTCAAGTGATAGCACATTAATGAATGAAGTTAGATTAAGCGATATGATACAGGGTCCCTTCCTAAGCTGGACACAGGAGAGCTAATGATTGGAAAGGCTTATAAGCATCCCTCAGAAGCTGATCCACAATGTTTCTTCTTCTTTATCTTGCTGGTCACATGCAACATTATTCCTTTTCCAGAAGAAATTGAATCCATATGGCAAAAGAGCCTATTTAGAGCTCCTGAGTTTACAAGTTAAACATCCAAGTGCCATGAGAAAATGATTTCTAACATCACCAATTAAAAATTCCTTGGGATGGAATTCTGATTATTCTTGCTAAGTGAGGTACCTGCTCCTTGTCCTGTGAGGTGTGACTGAACAAATAAAGTGGAGAGTCTCTGCAAACAAAGGATTCTGATCCTACCATGGAGTGTTTAAAGCCAGACCCATATTCACCCTTCAGTGAATTTCTGGCAGTTATGTATGGAAATTTTATTAATATATAATTAGTAAATAAAATATTTTTTATTAAAGGTAGAGTCAAGTAGTTAATTGGATTTTTTTTCTTTTCATATTTTAGCTATGTTGCATCTGACTATCAATTAGTAATAACAAAGAAAGGAAATTTAAAGTTAATTTCATATAATCATAGATTTCTATGGGGAAAACAGTGTTCTGTATATTCTTCCTGTAATATGATTTCACTGAACTTTTTTATAACTTATTATTTTCACTTAGATCCCATCTGCATAACCAGCTTGTTTCTTTCCCTTAGGATTAAGGATTGTTTTAATAATAGGCCTCCCATATCCCCATAGCAGTGTCACAACATGATAAAATAAAGAGAAAAGAGGAGGTGAAATAATCCCTAGAGAAAGAAAACATATTTCCTACTTGCCTTTTTATTCCATGGTATGTTGATAAGTTGGATGAATAAAAATGTATGCACGTGTGCTTTGTTTTTCAGGTAGTTTTCTAAATATTAACCTTTGGACTTTGACTTTATCCCACTGCTGAAGTATGGCTGACTGATGTGTGTGTGTGTGTGTATGTGTGTGTGTGTGTATATATATATATTTATATATGTTGGATATCGTTTAATAGGTCATTATTAGGAGACCAATTTATAACTGTATCTAATAAACATTCACATAATCACTGAGATACTACAATTTTTAAAAAAAAGCGTATTCATGTGTATAGAAGAATGCTGAATTTCTTCTGTAATTAGGGTAGCTCTCCATAAAGTAAAAAATAAAACCTTGTATTTCAGTGACTTAACATAAAAGAAGCTTACTTCTCACTCATTTAGCTAGCTAATGTGGGTATTCCTGTCTGATGTGGGAATGTTTTGTCTATCTGCTGATTCAGGGACCAAGTTGCTCCGGACTGTGGTTCTACTGTCCCCCAGAAACTTAAAGAATCCTCTGCTCTTAGTCCTCAAAAGGGAAAAGTAAGAGTAAAGGGAAGATTCCCCTGCCCCTTAATTGACTTTATCTAGAATGACACATATCATTCTGCTCACATTTCACTGGAGACAACTTATATGACCACCACATGTAAGGAGTCTATGGAATGTCGTCTCTAGCTGAGAAGCCACTTCCCAATGAGAGCTGTATAACATGGAAAAGGAAATAGATTTTGTTGTAAATCATTTATATATGTTGCATCTTCCATAAAAATATTCAGGAAAGTTAAGAGAAGTTTCGCACCTTGGACAGAGTTAAACAATCTCAGCTTTATACAAAGCTTAGCATTCACCAAATCTGAATTCTGACTCTAAATTCCCTATCCAGTGTGAAGTTACAATACAATGGAAACCAGATAATATATAGCACAGTTAAGATTTCCTTAATTGGGAATTGTTCTACAGACTCTCACTCAATGGACAGACATGTATTTCTTCAGTTTGCTATTACATGTGCCAAACCAATATAGAATTTACTATAAAAGTATAGTAATAGATAGCAGTATACTAATATATCAATGTAGTTGATATACAGGTACAGCTTATAAGTTATGGTGTATTCACCAATGCCACAGAATTTGCAAATGAAACAATCTGTCACAGAGTATTCAGCCAGTAAAACTAAGATAGTTTGAATTTAACTGCAAGTTCATTAAAACTTCATTGAAATAAATATCATTGCACATATATATATACATATATAAGCTGTATAATATAGGTAATTCTTCATTGAATTCTACCTGAATGCATTTCTTTTTTATTTTATTTTAATGTTTGTATTTGTTATCTATTTATATGAATATTTATATATTTGATCTTATACCTTGCATTATTTTTACTATCTCTTCTATTGATTGAAGTCATTAAGTATTATGACTGGTGTGATTTTAGTAGAAATACTTTGAGTTAATTAAAACCCACTAGGATTTTGGCTTCCAAGCTACAGTATGGAAAATGGTAAACAGACTATTAAGTAGTGACATACCAAAAATTCATTAAAAATGCTAATTAGCAAGCTGAATCTTTCTGACATACCCATTTCACTAATCCTTTAACTAAACACATCATAAAAATGTGCTTGCATTGTAAGTGAGTAAATATCCAGAGGAAGTCTGTTTTGAATTTCCAGATTACTTTCAATTAACTGGAGGCAGAACAGTCTAGAAAATGAAAGGCCGTGTTATTGGAATTTTATGGTGCGTCTTTAAATGAGCCTTAGAGTCCAGTCACGTGGTTGCCTTAATTTAGTCAGTATTGTTTTTTACTTATCTTTTAAAAAATTTATTGAAGTATAATTGATTTACAATATTGTGTTAGTTTCAGGTGAACAACAAAGTGTTCCAGTTATTTTTTTGAGATTTTTTTCCATTATACGTTACTATAAGATATTGAATATAATTCCCTGTGATACCATTTATATGTGGAATTTAAAAATAATACAAGTGAATCTATATACAAAACAGATTCACAGACATAGAAAGCAGACTTATGATTACTAAGGGGAGAGGGAGGGAGGGAGGGACAAATTAGGAGTATGGGATTAATATACACAAACTACTATACGTAAAATAGATGAATAACAAGGATTTACTGTATGGCATGGACAGTATTCTTGACTATTTCTATATACATACTCACCCTTCTCCTTACCCTCTCTTTCCACTAAATTATTTGTTTATTTTTACAGATTTGAGAAATTTTATTACATCATTTTTCACATTCTGTCTTTTATTACATCTACATTATTACAAATATTATCCCTTCTACTAGATAAAAAGTTCTGTGAGGTAGAGTAAAGTTTTTTTTTTCTTTTCTGTTACCAGACACACAAGACCCTGTTTTGGGAAGTGTAACTGAGAATCAGTTTCTGCACGTTATAAATGCTGCATTAGACCTTTGACAACCCTGTCCTGGAGGTGGAAGTTGGTATGTAGGTAACAGTCCTGCTAAACACAAGTTTTTCCTTTTATTCTTAGATGTGTGTGTGTGTGTGTGTGTGTGTGTGTATGCAATTTTATTCTTCTAGAATATATTGGATAGATTTCTTTAACTTTAATTTCTTGAAAAAGTGATATAAAGTGGGAATTATGTGTTTCTTAAACGTGAGTCTTGACAAATCTGAAGGAATCTCTGGTCCTAGTTCTTTTTTATGCCTGATACTTTAAATTACCAATTTATTTTTATGGTAATTGATTTTTTTTGTTTTCTAGATCTTCCTGAAGTGTAAAATCTACTTTTTATTTTTCAGAGGCACATTCATTACTCTTAAGTTTTCAAAGTTTTAGTATAACTTTGTTCATACTCTGTTCTCTAAGGATTATTTCAATCTTTACTCTTGCAGTTTAATGCCCTTTGAATCCGTATTTGCTTATATAATTTTCTTAGTTCTAAGTTTGTTGATTTGTCATTTATGCCCTAATTTAACGCTTTTGTTAAGATAGAGCTTTTAAGAAATGTTTATACTTTGGTGACCTTTTCCCAAAAAAACTTCAGCTTCTACTTGTTTGTTAATATCTCTTTCTCTCTCTCTTCTTTTTCTGTTCTCTGCTTGATATTCCTATTCATATGTTTATTATTTTTTTCTTTACACTTTCTTTTGGTTGATGTTGTTTTGAACAACTGTTTTTGTCTATTCTAAATAAGTTCTTTAAAGTTTCTAAAATTACACTAAATACTTATTGGTTTACTGCCTGTGCCTGTCATGGGTTCTGATGTGCATCAATGTGCTTCAAATCTAAATAGCTTATCATTTTAATTTACTAGAAATTTAATATTTCTCCTATGTTTAAGGCTCCACAGGGAGCATCTTCCATGATAGTAAATTATCATGAAAATTTTTCCCTCACCTTTACTCATTCTTCCTTAGGGGGCTGATGTTAATTGATAAGTGTGTGACATCCATTGACCCATGTTTCTTGATTGTGAGGTATTAACCTATAAAAGGGCTGAAAGAACTAGAGATTCTTTTTTTTTTTCTCCACTCTACCCCAAACTGATATGGAGCAGTAATCCTAGATAGTTAAGACTGCTCTGTTTTCCCCAATGTTTCTTATGTTGGGAATCCAATAGTCTAAGCAGTAAAAATGGCACTTCATAAACTCTTAGTCTTTTGGCCACAAATCTAAATTCATATTATATAGATGGGTTTATTATTAGTAAAGCTTCCATCATAATTTTAATTCAGATGTCTGTCTTCTGTTTTATTTCTCAATTTGCTTCAACCTCAACAGGGGAAAAATTTTAGGTACCTAACAGATGGATGCCTTAAAACTTTTATAGTGAATTGGCCTGAAACCTTAAAAAAAGATTTATACATGGAGTGATCTGAAGCAGCCCAAATGGGTGGCTTTAGATTTTAATTTTGATAAATATAGGCTGGGCAGGATTTTTACAGTAGCAGGTCACTGAAGATCACCAGTGTTTTATCTCAATAATAGGCTTCATTGTATAGAGTGAGGAGACTGATATTTAACAGGCCACCTAAAATCCCTAGTAACTAAAGGTATGATGGTCTTCGTAGCTGACCATGACCACTTTAGCAAATTTATTTGTACTAAGGTGGCAAGGTAGGAGTAAGGGCTTATATAGAGGAAAATGTGTTCTCATAATAAGAGCATTTTATATATTGAAGATTAGAAATAAATACTGCAAATTTAGTCTAGTTGTTCAGGAAGGTCTGAAGACTGAAATTTAGACTGCAAAGAGGTAAGTTCCAGATGAACTACAGAACACTACTATGTACATTTCCTGCCATGTAGTGCTGGATGATATGCCTAAACTTCATTCCAAAAAGTGTTGTTCTGCTTTATGTCATAGAAGAAAATGCAAAGGGACTTATATTCACCATCACGTGGCCTACCCTGAACATAAATGTCACCTGCTCAAATGAAGTTCCAGTATTGCTATAATATCTTAATTGCAGAATCTCTGAGTATAACTTTTGATTTAAAACATTTACTATGTGACTGCTTAATTTGAAGCACCCCAGTGTACAACCAACACCCCTTAAATTTCCACATTAGTCTCTAAAAATCACAACTTCATTGATCCTTTGATGCCACCAGAAACAACACCCATTGGTTTGAACACCTTTTGCTGAACTTCATCCAGCTCAAGCCCTTTTTTCTTCCTTCCTTAGTCTAATTTTATGTGTAATCATAACAATTACTTCCCTGCACACATGCTTAATTCCTTTCCCCTCCATCTGTTTAATACCATATATTACACTCTGATGCAACTGAAGGAAACTGGAGGGAAAACATACTTTGCTAACTGTTCCCACACAAAATTTTTGACAGTGAACTTCAAGGGAGATCTTACTGTGTAGAATTCATAGAACATTCTTCAATCCTAGCTGGCTGTTCCATATACTTTCTTTTCTCCTCAAATCTCTAATACATTCTCCTTCACCTCCTGTCTCAGCTAATCACACTGTTTACTATTGAATTGGGATATATATATATATATATTATTTCCTCCTTTCCCCCACCTTATGGACCCTGGCAAATACTGTTCCACTCTCTGTTTCTATGAGTTTAACTTTGTTTGTTTTTTAGATTCCACATATAACTGAGATTTAAAGTATTGATATTTGTTGTTCTCTGTCTTAACTTATTTCACTTAGCACAGTGACCTCAAAGTCCATTCATGTTGACTCAGATGGCAGGATTTCCTTCTTTCTCATGGCTGAATAATGTTCCACTGTATATATTTACCACATTTTCCTTACCATTTATCTGTTCATGAATAATTAAGTTGATTCCATGTATTGGTTATAGTGAATAATGCTGCAATGAACATGGTGGTGCAGATATCTCTTTGAAAGAGTGAGTTCATTTTCTTTGGATATATACTCAGGAGTGGGATTGTTGGGTCATATGGTAGTTCTATTTTTAATTTCTTGAGGGGCCTCCATACTGTTTTCTATAGTGGTTGCACCAATGTACATTCCCACCAATAGTGCACTAGGGTTCCCTTTTCTCCACATCTTCTCCAACACTTGTTATCTCTTGTCTTTTTCATAATATACACACTAACAGGTGTGAGATGGTACTTCATTGTGCTTTTTATTTAAACGTCTAAATAGAGCTCTTTTTTTTTTAAGATGTTGGGGGTAGGAGTTTATTTATTTATTTATTTATTTTTGCTGTGTTGGGTCTTCGTTTCTGTGTGAGGGCTTTCTCTAGTTGTGGCAAGCAGGGGCCACTCTTCATCGCAGTGTGCGGGCCTCACACTATCGCAGCCTCTCTTGTTGTGGAGCACAGGCTCCAGACGCGCAGGCTCAGTAGTTGTGGCTCATGGGCCTAGTTGGTCCGCAGTATATGGGATCCTCCGAGACCAGGGCTCGAACCCGTATCCGCTGCATTAGCAGGCAGATTCTCAACCACTGCACCACCAGAGAAGCCCTTCATTGTGGATTTGATTTCCCTTTCCTTGATGATTAGTGATATTAAACACCCTTTCATACACTTGTTCACCATTTTTATGTCTTCTTTGGAAAAATGTTTATTCAGATCCTCTGTCCATGTTTTAACTGGCTAATTTTTTTTTTCTATTCAGTTGTATGAGTTCTTTGTATATTTTGGAGATTGACCCCTTATCATATATGATTTTCAAATATATTCTTCCATTTCATAGGTTGTCTCTTCATTCTGTTGTTTCTTTTGTTGTGCAGAAGCTTTTTAGTTTGCAATAGTCCCCTTTGTTTACTATTGCTTTTGTTTATTGTTCATTTGGTGTCATATCCAAAAAAGTCATTACCGAAAAGTCATTACCAAAATATCAGGTATCTTTTTCTCTTCATTTTCCTCTAAGAGTTTTATATTTTCAGGTCTTATATTTGTTTTTAATCCATTTTGTGTTAATTTTTGTGAGTGGTATAGTTTTGTGAGTGCTATAGGGATCCAGTTTCATTCTTTTACATGTGAATATCCAGTTTTCCAAGCTGCATTTATTGAAAAGACTACCTTTTCCCCATTAGGTATTCTTGGCTCCCCTGCCAAATATTAGTTGACTGTATATGCTGGGGGTTATTTCTGGGCTTTTCTGTTCCACTGGTCTATGTATATGTTCTTATGTTGTGCACTGGAAATTTTAAAGCAATCAGAATAGAATTCCCACAATGTCCAAGAACAACATAAATCTGTTATGCAACATTCTGTTATAGCATAGATGAACTGTTTATTCTGTCTAAAACCAAAGTCATTCCTTTTACATGTATCTTACCCTTTTTACCTATGAAAATATGTTTGGTCCCAGCAATTCTTGCCTCTCCAGAATCATCAATTTTTCTTTCCTTTGTTAGATCTTTCTCATTAGTATAAATTCATGTTTCATTATTGCCTCTATCTCTAAGCAACTATTTTGATTCTACACTAATGTTCTGCTATGACCTCATTTCTCTGCTTTTCTATAAAACACTAGCCTAAATTGTACCCAGTCTTACAATCTCTAATTTCACTGGTCCTATTATCTCGTAAATCTACTCTACTTTTTTTTTTTTGCTACATCCAGTGATCTGTTCCCAGTCCTCATTTTAGTTGGTCTAGAAGAACAATTAACAGTTAATCATTCTCATCTTCTTGAAAAACTTTATTAGATTTCTCATATTTCCAGATTCCTTTTTTATCTACTGCTTGCTCTTTCTCGGGCTTTGGTGATGACACTTTTTCATCTCCTTGATGCCTTCTTAACTCATGCAGTATGTAGAATTGTTGTTTAATTTTGAAATATTAGTGAAATTCTCTAGAAATTTTATGGTTAATTATGTCAAATATAATTTTGATTGGAATATGGTAAGAAAATATACTCTGCCTGTTTGGATCATTTGAAATTTACTGAGACTTGGAGTTAACCCACACTGGTGCATTTGGTGTTGAGGAGAATGTATATTTTGTTGTGATTGATGTAATATTCTATAAAGTTCCATTAGGTAAATTATTTATAGTAGTATTTAAATCTCTAAATCCTTACTTTTTTTTATCTACTTGTTCTTTCAATTATAGAGAAGAGGGTTAATATCTTCAACTATGATTTTAGATATGTCTCTCTCTCTCCCTATTTCCCCACATTATTTGCTTTAGGTAATTACCTGCTTTGTAATTAGATGGCTACATATTTAAGATTGCTAGAAGTTCTTCATGAATTGACTCTTTTATCATTAAGAAATGTCCCTATTTGTCTCTGGATAAATTCTTTGTCCTGAAGTCTACATTAAAAAATATGATTGAGATCCACCAGGGGGCAGACAGCAGAAGCAAGAAGAACTACAGTCCTGCAGCCTGTAGAACAAAAACCACATTCACAGAAAGACAAGATAAAAAGGCAGAGAGCTATGTACCAGAAGAAGGAACAAGATAAAACCACAGAAGAACAACTAAATGAAGTGGAGATAGGCAAATATCCAGGAAAAGAATTCAGAATAATGATAATGAAGATGATCCAGGACCTCAGAAAAAGAATGGAGACAAAGATCAAGAAGATGCAAGAAATGTCTAACAAAGACCTAGAAGAATTAAAGAACAAACACCTAGAAGAATTAAAGAACAAACAAACAGAGATAAACAATACAATAACTGAAATGAAAACTACACTAGAAGGAATCAATAGCAGAATAACTGAGACAGAAGACCGTATAAGTGACCTGGAAGACAGAATGGTGGAATTCACTGCCACAGAACACAATAAAGAAAAAAGAATGAAAAGAAATGAAGACAGCATAAGAGACCTCTGGGACAACATTAAATGCAACAACATTCACATTATAGGGGTCCCAGAAGGAGAAGAGAGAGAAAAAGGACCTGAGAATATATTTGAAGAGATTATAGTAGAAAACTTCCCTAACATGGGAAACGAAATAGCCACCCAAGTCCAGGAAGTGCAGAGAGTCACAAGCAGGATAAGCCCTAGGAGAAACATGCCGAGACACACAGTAATCAAACTGACAAAACTTAAAGACAAAGAAAAATTACTGAAAGCAACAGGGGAAAAATGAAAGATTACATGCAAGGGAACTCTCATAAGGTTAACAGCTGATTTCTCAGCAGAAACTCTAAAAGCCAGAAGGGAGTGGCATGATATATTTAAAGTGATGAAAGGGAAAAAACTATAGCCAAGATTACTCTACCTGGCAAGGATCTCATTCAGATTCGATGCAGACATCAAAAGATTTACAGATAAGCAAGAGCTAAGAGAATTCAGCACCACCAAACCAGCTCTACAACAAATGCTAAAGAAACTTCTTTAAGTGGGAAACACAAAAGAAGAAAAGCACCTACAAAAACAAATCCATAACAATTAAGAAAATGGTATTAAGAACATACATATTGATAATTACCTTAAATGTAAAAGGATTAAGTGCTCCAACCAAACTACACTGTCTCACTGAATGCATACAAAACAAGACCCATATATATGTTGTCTACAAGAGACCCACTTCAGACCTAGGGACACATATAGACTGAAAGTGAGGGGATGGAAAAAGATATTCCATGCAAATGGAAATCAAAAGAAAGCTGGAGTAGTAATTCTCATATCAGATAAAATAGACTTTAAAATAAAGAATGTTAAAAGAGACAAGGAAGGACACTACATAATGATCAAGGGATCAATCCAAGAAGATATAACAATTATAAATATATATGCACCAAACATAGGAGCACCTCAATACATAAGGCAACTGCTAAGAGCTATAAAACCAAATCAACAGTAACACAATAATAGTGGGGGACTTTAACACCTCACTCACACCAATGGACACATCATCCAAACAGAAATTTAATAAGGAAGCACAAGCTTTAAATGACACAATAGATTTAATTGATATTTATAAGGTATTCCATCCAAAAAGAGCAGGTTACACTTTCTTCTCAAATGCACATGGAACATTCTCCAGGATAGATCACATCTTGGGTCACAAATCAAGCCTCAGTACATTTAAGAAAATTGAAATCATATCAAGCATCTTTTTGGACCACAACACTATGAGATTAGAAATCAATTACAGGAAAAAAACATAAAAACCACAAACACATCTAGGCTAAACAATAAGTTACTAAATAACCAAGAGATCATTGAAGAAAACAAAGAGGAAATCAAAATCTATGGGATGCAGCAAAAGCAGTGCTAAGAGGGAATTTTATAGCAATACAACCCTACCTCGAGAAACAACAAACATTTCAAGTAAACAATCTAACCTTACACCTAAAGGAACTAGAGAAAGAAGAACAAACAAAACCCAAAGTTAATAGAAGGAAAGAAATCATGAATATCAGAGCAGAAATAAATAAAATAGAAACAAAGAAAACAATAGCAAAGATCAATAAAACTAAAAGCTGGTTCTTTGAGAAGATAAACAAAATTGGTAAACCATTAGGCAGACTCATCAAGAAAAAGAGGGAGATGACTCAAATCAATAAAATTAGAAATGAAAAAGGAGAAGTTACAACAGACACCACAGAAATACAAAGCAACCTAAGAGACTACTACAAGCAACTCTATGCCAATAAAATGGACAACCAGATAGGAATGGACAAAACCTTAGAAATGTATAACTTTCCAAGACTGAACCAGGAAGAAATAGAAAATATGAACAGACCAATCACAAGTAATGAAACTGAAAATGTGATTAAAAATCTTCCAACAAACAAAGGTCCAGGACCAGATGGCTTCACAGGTGAATTCTATCAAACATTTAGAGAAGAGCTAACACCCGTTCTTATCAAACTCTTCCAAAAAATTGCAGATGACAGAACACCCTCAAACTCATTTTCTGAGGCCAAGATCACCCAGATAACAAAACCAGACAAAGATATTACAAAAAAAGAAAATTACAGACCAATATCACTGATGAATATAGATGCAAAAGTACTCAACAAAATAATAGCAAACAGAATCCAACAACACATTAAAAGGATTATACACCATGATCAAGTGGGATTTATCACAGGGATGCAAGGATTCTTCAATATATGCAAATCAATCAATGTGATACACTATATTAACAAACTGAAAAGTAAAAACCATATGATCATCTCAAAAAATGCAGAAAAAGCTTTTAACAAAATTCAACACCCATTTATGATAAAAACTCTCCAAAAAGTGGGCATAGAGGGAACCTACCTTAACATAATAAAGGCCATATATGACAAATCCACAGCAAACATCATTCTCAATGGTGAAAAAGTGAAACCATTTCCTCTAAAATCAGGAAAAAAACAAGGATGTCCACTCTCACCACTACTATTCAGCATAGTTTTGGAAGTCCTAGCCAAGGCAGTCAGAGAAGAAAAAGAAATAAAAGGAATCCAAATTGGAAAAGAGGTAAAACTGTCATTGTTTGCAGATGACATGATACTATACATAGAAAATCTTAAAGATGCCACCAGAAAACTCCTAGAGCTAATCAATGAATTTGGTTAAGTTGCAGGATACCAAATTAATGCACAGAAATATCTTGCATTAATATACACTAATGATGAAAAATCTGAAGGAGAAATTAAGGAAACACTCCCATTTACCATTGCTACCAAAAGAATAAAATAACTAGGAATAAACCTACCTAGGGAGACAAAAGACCTGTATGCAGAAAACTATAAGACACTGATGAAAGAAATTAAAGATGATACAAACAGATGGAGAGATATACCATGTTCTTGGATTGGAAGAATCAACATTGTGAAAATGACTATACTACCTAAGCAATGTACAGATTCAATGCAATCCCTAACAAATTACCAATGGCATATTTTACAGAACTAGAACAAAAAATCTTAAAATGTGTATGGAGACACAAAAAACCCTGAATAGCCAAAGTGGTCTTGAGGGGAAAAAAATGGAGCTGGAGGAATCAGGCTCCCTGTCTTCAGACTATACTACAAATGGTTACTACAAATAGTTACTACTATACTACAAATATATTACTATATATTATAGTAATCAAGACAATATGGTACTGGCACAAAAACAGAAATATAGATCAATGGAACAGAATAGAAAGCCCAGAGATTAACCCACACACCTATGGTCAACTAATATGACAAAGGAGGCAAGGATATACAATGGAGAAAAGACAGTCTCTTTGAGAAGTGGTGCTGGGAAAACTGGACAGCTACATGTAAAAGAATGAAATTAGATTACTCCCTAACACCATACACAAAAATAAACTCAAAATGGATTAGAGACCTAAATGTAAGACCAGACACTATAAACCTCTTAGAGCAAACTTAGGAAGAACACTCTTTGACATAAATCACAGCAAGACCTTTTTTGATCCACTTCCTAGACTAATGGAATTAAAAACAAAAATAAAGAAATGGGACCTAATGAAACTTAAAAGCTTTTGCACAGCAAAGAAAACCATAGACAAGAGGGAAAACAATCCTCAGAATGGGAGAAAATATTTGCAAATGAATCAAGAGACAAAGGATTAATCTCCAAAATATATAAACAGCACACACAGCTCAGTATTAAAAAAAAAACAACCTAATCAAAATATGGACAGAAAAGCAAAATAGACATTTCTCCAGAGAAGACATACAGATGGCCAAGAAACACATGAAAAGCTGCTCAACATCACTAATTATTAGTGAAATGCAAATCAAACTTCAATGAGGTATCACCTCACACCAGTTAGAATGGGCATCATCAGAAAATCTACAAACAACAAATGCCGGAGAGGGTGTGGAGAAAAGGGATCCCTCGTGCACCTCTGGTGGGAATGTAAATTGATTCAGCCACTCTGGAGAGCAGTATGGAGGTTCCTTAGAAAACTAAAAATAGAATTACCATATGACCCAGCAATCCCACTACTGGGCATATACCCAGAGAAACCATAATTCAAAAAGACACATACACCCCAGTATTCATTGCAGCATTATTTACAATAGCCAGGTCATGGAAGCAACCTAAATACCCATAGACAGATGAATGGATAAAGAAGATGTGGCACATATATACAATGGAATATTACTCAGCCCCAAGAAAGGAACGAAATTGGGTCATTTGTAGAGACGTGGATGGATCTAGAGACTGTCATACAGAGTGAAGTAAGTCAGAAAGAGAAAAACAAATATCATATATTAACGCATATATGTGGAACCTAGAAAAATGGTACAGATGAACTGGTTTGCAGGGCAGAGATAGAAACACAGATGTAGAGAACAAACGTATGGACACTAACCGGGGGAAAGTGGCAGGGGTGGTGTGATGAATTGGGAGATTGGGATTGACATTTATACACTAATATGTATAAAATGGATAACTAATAAGGACCTGCTGTATAAAAATAAAATAAAATAAAATTCAAAAGAAAATAAATAAATATAAAAATGGTTGGATGAATGGAAAAAAATATGGTTGAAACTATCTGTGTTTTATTAGGAGTGCTTTTTCCATTTATATTTAGTGCAATTATTAGTATGCTTGAGTTTAACTTTCCATTTCTCTTCTGTTTATTTAGTCTGCTCTTTCTTTTCCCTATTCTTTCTTTCCAACTTGTTTTTCTGAAAAAGGGGTAAATTGATACATTTTAGTATTCCATTTTATCATCTATACTGAATTTTTATGTGGTCACTGTCTATACCAAAATACACATGTTTAATGTTTCAGTCTATCTTCAAAAATATTCTAACTCTTAACCAATAAGATAAGATCCTTAAAATTGGCATACTTTCAATAACTTTTATCTGCCTCTGCATACTTTTTTAGTCACTCATTTTATTTCTACATGTAATATAAATCCAAGATATTGGAAAGTATTTTTAAAACTCATTTTTTTTCAGATTGTGGAATATGTAATGTAGTTAAATTTCATGAACCAGAGTGAAATATACCAAGTGTGGTAAATCACGGGATGTATTATTCTTTTTTTTTTTTTTTTTTTTTTTGGCGGTACGCGGGCTTCTCACTGTTGTGGCCTCTCCCGTTGTGGAGCACAGGCTCCGGATGCGCAGGCTCAGCAGCCATGGCTCACGGGCCCAGCCGCTCCATGGCACGTGGGATCCTCCCGGTCCAGGGCATGAACCAGTGTGCCCTGCATTGGCAGGTGGACTCCCAACCACTGCGCCACCAGGGAAGCCCCGAGATGTATTATTCTTAAACAGCAGTTTCAACATGACCTTTAAAGTATATAAAGAATTAAAATACATAATAATAACATTGTTTATATATTGTTTATAGATAATATAGTAGGAAAAGAGAAGTTTTCCTGATCCTGTTAGGGTCCCTGGCTGAGTTTGAAAATTTATTTAATCTTAATTGTATGTGACATGGAAGACTTCATAAGGAAATGAGGACCCAAAGAAACAGTTAGACATGAGTATTTTTATGCTAGGTTTGATGAAGTGTGGGCAGTTGTGTAGAAATGCGAGGTAAATGTATTAAGCTGGGGGAATCTTAGCAAGGTCTTTTTGTTTGAATTCTACCCATGACCCTGTGTCTTTGGAGATAAGGATGCTCCTTTCTTCTGGGTATTGCGAGGGCTCGCATGATGGTTTTATGACCTGTTTCAGAAGAAAAGGGCAGAAGGTCAGAGTGACCTTCTTGCTTCTGCTGTCTTCTCAAACTCCTGATTAAAATATCCAGTATACCAAGGTGCCATATTTTAGGGTAGTGTCCTGTACCCCTTCAGTATTATACTAAATGTGCTGAAAACACTGGGTAATAATGTATATCAAGTTTAGTGTAGTGGTTCCCTCTGGGGAGAGAAAATGATCAAGAATGTGGAAAATAAAGTGGGGAGGGAGGTGGACCTTCAAATATAAATGTACTATATTAATTCTTTTAAAAAATTAATGTAATTATGACAATATCATTTATTTTGATGGTGCTGAGTGGTGGATACTCTGGCCTTTGCTATTTTCACTGTAATTTTTAATATATTTTAAATATTTCATATAAAAATAAAAATTTATATTATCTGTGTAATGTTGATATAAAACATTTAAATTTTCTCATACTATAGATAACTTGTTAGCTAAATTATCTTCTTTTGAGTTTTCATTATTTGTGTTGCTACATCTAGGTTATTTATTTTCATTGCTATAATTTCACCATATGTCCTTGCCAAATAACCATTGATATCATTGATATTTATTTGGGTGGTTCTCTCACTTAACTTCTGAACACAAGCAGGATTCCCAGTGGGATTGTCAGCATATCCATTCTCTGTCACGCAAATGATGTTCTTGCAAATCTGTCATGCAAATGATGTTCTTACTTTCTCTTCTCTTCCTTCATTTTGCTCCATTCATCACTTTCCACTCTAAAATGAATCATGCCATGTTGTCTTATCCGGCCCATGGAACAAAAATTTGACAGTAGAAGCATTGAGAGGGTCTAAGATGTCAAGCACTGTGCTTGATGATTTTGTTTAGTCATTTCTCTTTCTTGCAACATTCTTGTAAGGATTTATGATGGTTCCTATTATACAGATGAGGAGTATAAAACTTCTTGTACATTCATTACAATTTACTTGTTCACAAAGTGAGTGCTGGAGCATGGATTAAACCCAGATGTGTCTGAGTGAAAATCATAACCTGAATGATTGATGTTGTTATGGTTGCTTGTTGTGATGACTCCATGTTCAAGGCACAGAATTTCTCATTGGTCAAGCAAAGTTCGCCTAGGGCCATACAGGTCTAATGAAATGATGTTCAGTTAAACATCATACATTTGGAGGCTTTTTCTAAACCTTTCCTTGATAAGAAAAAACATGTTTTATTTTTAATCTGCATCATGATCATACCTAATTTTTTTCATTCTTTTTGTAGAAGCCTGTTTTTCTTTGGCTTAAAAAAAGAAAGAAAAAAACACGTTTTTCTTTCTCATTCCTTTTTATAAAAAATTTAAGTACAGTTGACTTACAATGTTGTGCTAGTTTCAGGTGTACAGCAAAGTGATATATATATATATGTATGTATGTATTTTTTCAGATCCTTTTCCCTTATAAGTTATTACAAAATGTCGAGTATAGTTCCCTGTGCTACACAAGTAGGTCCTTGTTGGTTATTTATTTTATATATAGTAGTGTGTATCTGTTAATCCCAACTCCTAATTTATCCATCCCCCATACCCTTTCCCCTTTGGAAACCAAAAGTTTGTTTTCTATGTCTGTGGGTCTATTTCTGTTTTGCATATAAGTTCATTTGTAACATTTTTTTTAGATTCCACTTATAAGTGATATTATATGATATTTTTCTTTCTTTGTCTGGCTTACTTCTCTTAGTATGATAATCTCGAGATCCATCCATGTTGCTGCAAATGACATTATTTAATTTTTTATGGCTAATATACTATTATATACTATATTAACAGTAATATTTTTATAAATATACCACATCTTTATCCATTCATCTGTCGATGGACATTTAGGTTGCTTCCATGTCTTGGCTATTGTAAATAGTGCTGCAATGAATATTGGGTTGCTTGTATCTTTTCAAATTATGGTTTTCTACAGATAAATGCTGAGAAGTGTGATTACAGGATCATATGATAGTTCTATTTTTCATTTTTTTAAGGAACCTCCATACTGCTCTTCATAGTGGCTGAGCCAATTTACATTCCCTCCAACAGTGTAGGAAGGTTCTTTTTTCTTCACACCCTCTTCAGCATTTATTATTTGTAGACATTTTGATGATGGCATTTCTGACCAGTGTTAGGTGATATCTCATTGTAGTTTTGATTTTTATTTCTGTAATAATTAGCAACGTTGAACATCATTTCATGTGCCTTTTGGCCATCTGTATGTCTTCTTTGGAGAAATGTCTATTTAGATCTCCTGCCCATTTTTTTGATTGGTTTGTTTGTTATTTTGATATTGAGCTGGATGAGCTGTTTGTATACCTTGGAGCTTAATCCCCTGTTGGTCACATCATTTGCAAATATTTTCTCCCATTCTGTAAGTTGTCTTTTCATTTTGTTTATGGTTTCCTTTGCTGTGCAAAAGCTTTTACATTTAATTAGGTCCCATTTGTTTATTTTGTTTTTATTTACATTACTCTAGGAGACAAATCCAAAAAAGTATTGCTGTGATTTACATCAAAGAGTGTTCTGCCTATGTTTTCCTGTAATAGTTTTATAGTATCCAGTCTCACATTTAGGACTTTAATCCATTTTGAGTTCAATTTTTTGTGTGGTGTTAGAGAATGTTCTAAGTTCAATCTTTTACATGTAGTTATCCAGCTTTCCCAGCACCATTTATTCAAGAGACAGTTTTTATCCATTGTATATTCTTGCCTCCTTTGTCATAGATTAATTGAACATAGGTGCATGGGTTTATTTCTGGGCTTTCTATCTGGTTCCATTGATCAATATTTCTGGTTTTGTGCCAGTACCATACTGTTTTGATTACTGTAACTTTGTAGTATTGTCTGAAGTCAGGGAGCCTGATTCCCCCAGCTCTGTTTTTCTTTTTAAAGATTGCTTTGGCTATTAGAGGTCTGTTATGTTTCCATCCAAATTTAAATTTCTTTTGCTCTAGTTTTGTTTAAAATGCCATTGGTAGTTTGATAGGGTTTGCATTGACCCTGTAGATTGCCTTGGGTAGTACAGTCATTTTAAGAATATTGATTGTTCCAGTCCAAGGACATTGTATATCCTTCTGTCTGTTTGTGTCATCTTTGATTTCTTTTATCAGTGTCCTGTAGTTCAGTTGACATGATACATCACATTAACAAATTGAAGAATAAAAACTATATTATTATCTCAGTAGATGCAGAAAAAGCTTTTGATAAAATTCAACATTCATTTATGACAAAAACTCTCCAGAATGTGAGCATAGACACATATTTAATAAAGGACATATATGACAAACCCACAGTTAACATCATACTTGATGGTGAAAAGCTGAAAGCATTTCCTCTGAGATCAGGAAGAAGACAAGAATGTCTGCTCTTGCCACTTTTATTCCACATAGTTTTGGAAGTCCTAGCCACAGCAATCAGAGGATAAAAAGAAATAAAAGTGACCCAAATTAGAAAAGAAGTAAAACTGTCACTGTTTGCAGATGACATGATACTATAGATAGAAAATCCTAAAGATGCTGCCAGAAAACTACTAGAGCTCATCAATGAATTTAGTACAGTTTCAGGATACAAAATTAATACACAGAAACCTGTTGCATTTCTATACACTAATAACAAAAGATCAAAAGAGAAATTAAGGAAACAATCACATTTACCATCACAACAATAAAAATAAAATACCTAGGAATAAATCTACCTAAGGAGGCTTAAGACCTGTACTCTTTCATTTCTTATGCTGGAGGTCTGTTCAAGAAAAATTCGTCCAGCTCTTGCCTGACTAAAAAATGTATTTATTTTGACTTCATTTATGAAGAACATTTTTACTGATTTTACAATTCTAGATTAACAGTACTTTTTCTCTCATAATTTTTAATATATAGTGTCATTGTTTACTGAATTCCATTGTTTATTTGATGCAGTGAGATTTCATTCTAATTGTTTCCTTCTTTTTATATTTTCTTTTCCCCATCTGATGGCTTTTGAAATATTATATTTTTGTGAAGCTTGACTATAATGTGCATAGGTGTACTTTTCTCTGGATATATTCTGTTTGACATGTGCTGAGCCCTATGAATATTTGGGTTGATGTCTTTAATCAATTTTTAAAATTCTAAATTATCATCCCTCATATATTTTTAATGCCTAATTCATTATTTCTCATATTTTTTTCTGGAATTTCAATGATAGGTATGATAGACTATATGATATTTTCCTATAAATTTCAGATTATCATTTCTTTCTTCTTTTTTAGTTCTATTTTTCTGTAATATAATTTCAACTGTATTTGTATTTTTGACCTGTATTCAAATCCATTGAATTTTTTCTCTGGATAAACCAAAAAAATTTGTTATATAACACTTTTGATTTGAAGCATTTCCATTGTTCTTGTATTTATTTATTTATTTATTTATTTAATTTCACTTTCATCTCTGTCATGTCACAAATGCTGTTCCCCTTTTTTGTTAGATTCCTTAATGTATTTATCTTAGTTAATTTAAGTACATATATGATAATTCCAAAATCTATGTTATCTCTCTATCCTGTTTATTGACTTTTTCCTTTCTTGATAACGTACCATATTGTCTTGCTTCTTTTATGCTTTGTAATTTTGTTTTCACTACTATGTCAGGCATTTTGGTCAACTATCATTAGAAATTTGTGTAAGTAATATTTATATACAGAAAACTGCAGGCTTTTTCTTCTGTCAAGCTGAATCTTTTTTGAAACAATCAAGTCTGTGTTGGAATAGTTGGTATTATTATTATTATTATTATTATCTTCTTGCTTTTGTTCGATTCATTTCACTGCATACTTCAAATTATTTGAGTTCAGAGCCATAAGCTTCTATTTTGCAGGAAGGTGGATCTCAATGAGATTCCTCTGTGTTAAGCCTCATAGTCCTGGGCAGTTGTGAACCAGAAGATATCTCTCTTTCTCAGTGCTCCTGTCCCTCTTCCAAATGCATATATCCAGTGTTTAATACTCCCTATAAGATTCAGAGAGACTTTTTCTCAGTGGGTCCCAAGACTGTAATTTAGCAGTCTCTGTCACCTCTCCTGTTATTTCCCCAATTGTAGAGGGCTGCTGCCTTAAATCCAGTTAAAGCCTGAAGTGTCTATAGTGTTTATATCAGTTTTCCTACCTTGTCCTAATACTCTCAGGTCTCTCTTTTCCTCCATCCTTTCTACGAGCACTTAGTAAAGACTGGTGGAAAGAACTGTCTGATTGTTAAAGTCTGTCTTTACATCTGTTACTCTAGAGAATTTATACTTTTAGGCTATCCCTCACTTTGCCTTTAAAAGGGTCATTAAAATTCTTGTCTGCTTTCTTCTCTTTCCTTCTTCCTCCTATTGCTCCACCAAAGATAAAAGAGGCCATGGGCCTCTTTGTTCACAAGAGATATTCATCAAATTTGTTGTTAGTTCATTGGTCTTCTTTGTGGCATGAGCTCTCTTATATGCTTAAATAATAGTTCCATTAATTTTCTAGCTTGTTTTCATTAGTACAGAGAATTCATAGTTCTCTTGTGACTACCTACATAATACTGGAATGAGGACTTTTTCTCTGCTTCATTTGTGATGAAATTCTTCAGATTGTATTGTGACTCACTAATGTGCTTTGTGTGTAGTCTATTGTTTCTCAAATCCTTAAGAGTATGCATAACTTAAATTTTATACAAGATTTCTAATTTTTCAAAATGTCTTTACTTAGTGCTGACATAATATCTGTATATATTTTTGTTTAATAATTTGTTTATACATTTTTTGACAAATATCCTAATTTTATCTCTGTGAACATCTTCAATATTCTTAATATCCATTTTAAGTTGTTAAGTAGCATTATTATTTCCTGTTGTGAATTTATATTTTAATTATAACATTTGTTACCTTTTTATAATTAGGTTTCTCTCTTACTTTTAGATTTTTCTTTTCTTATTATTTTAGATTTCTATCTCCTTTGCATTCTCTTTTCTTTTCTCTTCTCTCCCTCTCTCTCTTTCTCTCTCTCTCTCCCTTTCTGGTTCTCTCTTAAATTCAACCTGTGATGCTGGATCCAGTTTCTCATCTGTGTATGGAGTGTGTTTTAGCACCTGTTATGCTGTAGAAGCCAAATTTCTGACCACCATTGCATATGGGACTAAAGACCCTTTAGACAATAGCTTAAGTGCGCTCACTATTTTTTCTACTATTCTTTATTTTTTTTTAGTTGTAGATATTCATCTTTTTTATGAGCCTGATTTTGAAGCTTTTATTTTACACACTATCCATCATTGTAATGTATTTGCAACAAAAATGATTATCAATAGGTGAATTCAGAACACTACTTTGGCTGTACAAACCATCCCTCTGTTTTTTAACTATATTTTTCCCAAAAAGCTCAACAGGAATTTTTCAAACACAATTTGTTATATTAGTTTATTTTTTTAATATATAATTAAATATATATATATATATTAATTTATATATATATATATATATATACATATATATATATATATATATATACATATATATGTATATGACAATCATAGAGTCTGAACGAAAGGAAACCTAAGCTCTAATTCTATAGAGAGGTCAAGGCTCTAGGAAAAGCAGACAAACTAGATGCTAATTACACAAAGTATTTGCTTTTTTTTTTTTTTTTTTTTTTTTTTTTGCCGTATGTGGGCCTCTCACTGTCGTGGCCTCTCCCATTGCAGAGCACAGGCTCCGGACGTGCAGGCTTAATGGCCATGGCTCACAGGCCCAGCCGCTCTGCGGCCTGTGGGATCTTCCCGGACTGGGGCATGAACCTGTGTCCCCTGCATCGGCAGGTGGACTCTCAACCACTGCGCCACCACGGTAGCCCAAGTATTTGCTTTTCTTTCCAACTTCCTCTTCACTGTGATATGGAAAGGGCCTGTGAGTAAAAATGCTAGTTAACCTCTTTATCTTCCATTAGACTTTTGACTCAGTGCTATTTGGCAGTGTCTCCTGGGTAATTCAGAAAACTTTTGCTTAGTAACTATAGTGAAACAGACATTTTAATTTCCTGAGGTTTCCACTCAGTAGAGGCAGCAATTTAGGAACTTACGAAACTGTTCAATGCTAGTGTGATACATCGAAAAAAGAAAAGACTAAAATAGATGTGTAGAAAAACAACATTTGGAAAAATCTAAATATAATTTAAACCTCCTGCTTATACACAAATGCTTTCTTGAGCTTTGGTTGCTTTGATTTGCATGCTGAATCCTCTATTATTTACTAAATTGGATCTCTCAATATAACATCACTATTCATTAGCTGATGAAATAACCAAGAAATTAAGCTAGTAAGCTGTATAAAAAATCAGCTATTTTACAAATCTTTACAAACATTTTGGGAGAAAGAAGAAACACACAATATTATTGGCTAAAAAAGGAGTATAAAATCTAATAAGTGAATTGCAGGTACAATGTAGGTATCAACACCAATAGTACAGCTCATATGTCTTTGTCTTCAAAAAATAGTTCAGAGGATAGATCAAATAGTGAACAGTAAAACTTTCAACAAAGTACAGCTTCATCCCTCCCAGGTAAAAATAAAATTGTTTTAATAATAATTATATTCATGACTGCTTTATTTTGTATACCTCTTTGATTACATTATGCATTTACAATATACCAAGATTTATATATGTTACACAAATAGAAAAACTATATTTTGGTTAAAAGTATAGTCTTGTTCAAAGCTTAGAGAAACTTTATTTTGACAGTCATAAAAATGGAGGATAGGGCTTCCCTGGTGGTGCAGTGGTTGAGAGTCCACCTGCTGATGTAGGGGACATGGGTTCATGCACCGCTCTGGGAAGATCCCACATGCCGCGGAGCGACTGGGCCCGTGAACCATGGCCACTGAGCCTGCGCGTCTGGAGCCTGTGCTCCACAATGAGAGAGGCCACAACAGTGAGAGGCCTGCATACTGCAAAAAAAATATATATATATATATATATAGAGGATAGCTGAGAAATGTTAATTCAAAAAATTAATTATTTTTATTTTCAACAAGTCATCTAAACCAATAGGAATAATAATTCCAGTGGAAATACAAATAAATCATACAGGAATATATAGTGGTACTGGAAGGGGCATTATAAGTTGTCTGGTTTCACAATTTCATCTTTCAGTTATAGAAACTAAAGCATGGAGAATATTAGTGGATTTTTCAAGTTTATATTCAAATAGTTAGTGGCAGCGCCTGTCTCCTCATTTCCATCATATTTGTTTGATTTCTTTAATATGTAACCTTTAATAGCCTGCAATTTGAGCAAAGTCTTTTAGAATTTAAATATAATTCCCTAATTTCTGTAATTTAGCTGTTTGAATATTTTAAAATGGCCTTTAGAGCCCAGAAATAAATGTCAAGCCACAGAGGGATGTTTTGTCTTAAATCAGCAACCAAATCTTTCTTGGCTCTCTGAAACCTGATGGACACTCACATGTTGTCAGCTGCCTTAACTGCAACATGTAAATGAATGGCCAGAAGAATCTAGGCAGATGTTGTTAAAATACCTACTTTTGCTTTTGGCATCTGTCCTTTCTGCTGTTTTTTGACTGTTTAGTGTCTCCAAGATCTGTGCAGTTTTTTTTCTAAGCCAGTAAAAGAAATCCATATCTTATAATGATAAAATCCAAGTGCTCTCACGTAGACTTACTAAAGTCCTATTGCTTGCTTTAAGATCTGGCCTTGGTGTATGTGTCAATATATTGTCTGTAAATACAGCAGTAGAGATAGCAGAGACAACACATCCAGCACCACAGCTAGGGCAAGAGGATTTCTTTTGATAATAAATGGACTTGCAACTTAATTATGTGTTTTAGAAATGGAAAGGCATTAACTCTGCATAGTGTTTTGAAGCAAAAGTAACCAGATGCTCTACTTTGACTAATTTATTTAGTTAAATACCCTTGTAACTTGATTGTTTCTAAATGTTTGTCTACTCCTATATTTTTATTAACCTGCTAACAGCTGTGTATATAAAAATACATATTTGTAATGAAATATTATTACTTACTATATTCTAGTCTGAATTTTTATTTTCCACCTGTTATTTATCTAGTAGTATCCATGAAATTAAAGTAGGTTCTTTTTTTTTTTTTTTTGGTAAATGAGATGTTTCTAAAATACTAATATGTTGTGTCTAATTTCTAATAGTACTTAACAGAGCAAGTCCAAAATTTAAAACCATGTAGGTCTTTATAGACAAATCTTTCTCTTTACTCACAAAACTTCAAAAAGTAGAACTATCTGTCAGTAATTTTCTAAATCAAACTATAAGCAAAAATACATGAAGAAAAAATGGAGAAGTTGATACTGGAATTCTTAAACTGAGTGAAATTACCAAATGATCATTCTTACTTACTTATTTTATTGAAAAAATAAGATATACCTCTAACATTAAAAAAGCAATGTACTAAAAGGGTATGTTAGCAAAATATATCATTTGTAAAATAAACTATACCAGTAATCTTCAAAAAATTAAAGCAACTAAAATTCATATCTCATCTCTTGACAAGGTATATAAAGTTTCATGTTAATTGAGCAGTAAACTTATTTAAATTGATATTCTATAAAATGCAACATTAAATAGTCATAAGAGCTGACAACTTGGATCCAAATTTATTGTTCCATGACCACAGTAAAGTGGGAAATACAGAGGTGCAAACATATTAAATGCATATAAACATTATATTGTTCCAAATTTATGGGGAAAAAAAACAAGACCAGAGAAAAATTATGAAATAAAAGATCAAACTCCATTATATTTCAAATTCTTTAGTATACTCCTTATGCAATTTTTAGATTTCAAAATTATTTATCATATTAATAAAACCATAATTCCTTTTGAACCACAGTGAAATGAAAAAACAATTTAAATAACCCAATTTCTAAGATAAATACGTATTAAGTCAAGTCAGTGGCAAGCAAAAGAAAGAAAGGAACAAAAATCACACTTTTCTTAGCTTTGAGATTGCAGTATTTCTTCTACAAAACAAAGTCAATCTATCCATAGCTGCCAGGATTTTTTGTTTGTTTGATTGATTATTTAACTTAATGTTAGCTAATCCGCACTAAATATGCTTGAATATACCTACGTTCTTTAATAATATGAACTAAAAATATAAGGACCTTATTTCCAAAATATATTAATGGAAATAAGATATATTTTAAAAGGAAGGGATGAGGGAGAAAATAAGAATAAAGCTAATATATTACTCCTCTGAGCTGCCTATATAACAAAAATATCTCTATAAAATTTTATTATACATGTATTCCATTAATTTCTGCATACCATATCTGTGTCACACATATTAAATTGTGTGTTAACCAAAGGAAAACATCTGGAAGTTTAGGTATCAAAACGTGAACAAGGTTTTTTTAATTGGTAGTGGGAATTCTAGGTATATTTTACCATTTTGTTTACACTTAACTGTATGATCTATTCGGTTTTTTTATTTCTTTTTTCTGATGAGCATACATTAGTTTTATAACTTAACAAGTCTATTTCCAATTTGGAAGAAAAATAAAGTGAACATCTTTTAGTTTTGAAAATAATGTTTATTGAATTATTGATCTGTTCAAAATTGATCTTAGTACTACTTTTTAAAGTGGTTGGAAAGCATCATGTAATAATATGAGGTGTCTATCATAAATTTAGATCCATGTGTGGGTATTTTCTAAATTTTAAGATAAAGTCAATTTTTTACAAATTAAATTATGTTTTGCTTATTTACATTAATAATTTGGAGGGCCTCCCTGGTGGCGCAGTGGTTAAGAGTCCGCCTGCCGATGCAGGGGATACGGGTTCGTGCCCCGGTCTGGAAGGATCCCATATGCCGCGGAGCGGCTGGGCCCGTGAGCCATGGCCGCTGGGCCTGCGCATCCGGAGCCTGTGCTCCGCAACGGGAGAGGCCACAACAGTGAGAGGCCCGCATACCGCAAAAAGAAAAAAAATAATAATAATAATAATTTGGAGTTGCTGTGTCTTAATTTCTTCTTGGTATAAAGTTGACAATGGATAATAACTTTTTGACCGTTTCTGAGTTTTCCTTCTTTGCCTTACTACTTCTTTGTAGTAGATAGGATACATCCTTCTTCAAGAGATTGAGAGCTTTACTAAGTGGCTTGAAAAGAAGTGTTATATTTTCTCAGTATAACAAAATATTTGAGGTGTATAGTTAGAAAATAACTTACCTGAGATATAATTGAGATTCAAAAACTACACTTATTTACTGTAAAAAATTTCATGACTTCAGATATATGCATACATCCATGAAACCATCGCCACTATCAAGGTAATAAGCATATCCATCTCCTCCAAAAGATTCCTAATCCCCCCCCCCACCTTTTTTGAGAGAGTTGGGAGGGGAAAGAACACTTAACATGAGATCTACCTTCTTTACAATTTTTTAAATGCACCTACAATATTAACTATAACATAAACACTGTGTTGTACAGCAGATCTTCAGAATTTATTCATCTTGCATAGCTAAGTGATTCAGAGCTATGAGGGCAACACCTCACGATTTCTGTGGTTTTATTCACAATGTCTATCCTGCAACTTCAGTCATCCTATTTATATTCAACACAAGAGGAAGGGAGAAAGAGATGGCACCAGCAAAATCACTTCCTTGCATCAGGAAAGTAAAAGCTTTCGCAAAAGCTTCCCAGCAGTTTTGCTTGTTTTCTATGGTAAAAATTGTTTTACCTGCCAATGGAGACAGTGAAGACTGTGAAGTTGGCAAGGAAGAAGTCATTTGGGAATGGGCATTGAGTTAGCCAACTATTCCTCTGTTTCCTTCTGAAACGTTACTTGGCTCTAAGTTTTGTTCATCAGATCTCATGTATTGAATAATACAACAATCACTCCTTAAGCAATCTCTTACATAATCACCCACCTCATGTTACCTCTTCTCAAAACCATACCCATACCTCACCTCTGAGTTCCATACTCATATGCATATATACTACCAACCAGACTTCTTCCTCTAAATAGTGTATGTATTAGATGTATCAGATAACTCAGTGTACACCATTTTGGATAACTGCTAACAAACAACCATCCTTTGACTCCAAACATGTACACACACAACAATAACTACTACCACGCACAGACAATAGACTCAGCTCACGTGAATTATTAAGTAAAAGTTAGAATCCAGGTCTTTACATGGATTCCCCCTTGCTCATTACCACCCACCATGACCCACTTAATGGAACTTAAGATATTATTTGATTCTCTTCTCTGTTCCCTGTTACAGATATAATTACATTAATTTAGGTTCTTAATTGCTGACACAAACTACTGCAATATCCTCTGGGTGCCAAACCTCCAGTATCTTTATTCCCTAACATCTCTTTAAATAATACCATGTGTGTTATTTTAAATGTATAAAAGGCTTAAAATGTCACTCTGTTGAAAACCTTTTCATTGATTTCTAGTACTAAGTACAAGCACTTAAATGTGGCATTTACTATTCCCTTTTCTCACCTATCCCCTTCATTGTTCTAGCCATACTGAACTATTTGCATTTATATGCAAGTTTGTGCAAATTGTAGTACACAGCTGGGCATGAACTCTAATCATTCATCTGCCTTTGAATTCTAGCTCACCTGTATGACCCATTACTGTGACATTTGTGATTTTTTTAAATCATTTTCTCCATAAAGGTTATAACCATCCTTCCTACTTAGTTAGCATTCTAATTTGCCATAATTTTATTATAGAAACAAGTCACTTATTTACGCTCTGTTTCTCATACTAGAATGAGAGCATCTTGGAGGCAGTAAATCTTGTTTCCCTCTGAATCTTCAGGGCCTAGAACCTTACAGAGCATGCAGTCCAATAGGATTGGTGTCCTTATAAGAATAAAAGACCCCAGAGCTCGCCTGTGCTCTCTTTCTCTCTATAAGGCTATGTGACACAAACAGAAGGTGCCACCTCCAAGTCAGGAAGAGAATCCTCACCAGCACTAACACTGTTGACATTCTGATATTGGACTTCCAGCCTACAGATTTTGCAGAGAACAAATTTCTCTTGTTTAAGCCATTCAGTCTGCATTATTTTTATGGCAGCCTGAGCAAACCAATACAATTTGTGGATCAACTGTTCATTTAATTTAACCTGTTGAATAGTATAGATTGAATAGTATAGATTGTGCTAATAAAATTCATCAGAGACCTGCTTTTTTATGAGAAAGTAAAATACACAAAGATTGAGTTTATAGCAGTTACAACATAAGGAAACTTGCATTACATTTATGCAGTAAGTTTAGCGGATTGTCAGATCATGGGGTAAAATTACTGAGTCTGAATCATTTAATTCATGCTTGTATTAAGAATCAGTATCAGGAGGCAACAATCTAAAATTAAGTTCCAGAGCCAAAGTCTTTTTACTTTTTTATTTTTTATTTTATTTTATTTTTTGCAATACGCAGGCCTCTCACTGTTGTGGCCTCTCCCATTGCAGAGCACAGGCTCTGGACGTGCAGGCTCAGTGGCCATGGCTCACGGGCCTAGCCACTCCGCGACATGTGGGATCTTCCCGGACCCGGGCACGAACCCTAAATGAACAACTAAAGTTGTGTTAGTTTCAAATGTACAGCAAAGTGATTCACTTTGAAAATATATATATATATATATATATATTCCTTTTCACATTCCTTTCCATTATAGATTATTACAAGATATTGAATATAGTTCCCTGTGCTGTATAGTCAGTCCATGTTTATTTATTTTATATACATATTGGTGTGTATCTGTTAATCCAGAACTCCTGATTTATTCCTCCCACCACCCCTTTCCCCCTTTGGTAACCATAAATTTGTTTTCTATGTCTGTGACTCTATTTTTGCTTTGTAAGTAAGGTCATTTGTATCATTTTCTTTTTACTCTTTTTACTTTTAAATTTTGTTTTCTCTAAGTGTCCTTTAATTCAAAAACTCAGGAAGACTAAATATATCAGTAATTCTTGTTCACAGTGTAGGGCTTTTCTTCTGTGTAATAGAGACTGATAATATATTTTATGTAAGTTACTTTAAATTTAAATATCATTGATTACTTATTAAATTACCATTTGTACAATCATGAACCTCTATATAAAATGAATCTAAAAATAAATAATTTTGCTATCTGTATTGACCTTTCCCCTCCTTTATAAATACAGCATATTTTAATTACACTGATTAACAAAAACAAAGACACAATGAATTGAACAAGTTAAAAAATTCTTAGCAAATCTGCATGCTAGGATAATTAAGGGACTTAAAAAGATTACACTGAGACAAGAAAAGAAGATTAAGAATTTCCATCATTTTTATCTATGATGGAAATTACTAGGTGCATTTTTATGGTTATTATTACTGCTTGAAAAAGGAATTTAAAATAAATATGACAATTAGAATAGGTGATGAAATTTCAGTAAATTTCCTGGAATTGAATCCAGGACCTGCTGCTTCTTTTCTTTATGACTTTGGGCAATTTATTTAACCTCTCTGAACTTCAGTTCCTTGCACTGTAAAAAAGGAATAATTATGGGACTCACCTTCTAAGGTTGATGTAAAAATCGCATGAGCTTACATATGTAAAATGCTTGGCATACTGCCTGACACCTAATAACACCCAATGAAAGTTAGCTATCTCATAATAATGCTAATAGGTGATATAACCCATTTTGTATTTGATATTTAAAATGAACTTAACACATTTACATTAGGTAAATAGAGATATACATACGAGACCTGTCATAAATGTCAGAGGTATGTCTAGTTCACTCTACCACCTATGATCATCCAGGGAGTTGAACTTTTGAGCCCTACGAAAGAGGTTTACCTATAAAAATTAGAATATACATCACCTTCCTGATATACTGTGTGGAGCAAAATGTTTGTTTATTTTTCACCATAAGACAATTGCTTCTAAAATACAGTTTCTGTATAATACAGAGAATCCATTGAAGGAATCAGGAAATTACCAGGTTATCTTGATACAAATTTACTTTCACACATACACACACACACACACACACACACACACACACACACACACATACAACTAAAACTCAGCATCCCCCAAAATAAACAACTATCAGGTGAAGACTCACAAAGAAATTTAAAAATTATTTTAAAATATATGAAACCAATAAAGGGAAAGCTCAAGTATAAATGTTATTTACACACCAATAAAATACTTATTTTCTTTTTTCTTAATATATACAAACACTTTCTAATTTGACAGTCTAAGGTGTTTTGGAGTAATAACACAGAATAAGATGGTTTAAGGGAAAATATGAATGGAAACTTCCAATTTTTAAAAAATAATACATGAGTGTCCTAGTCAAGAGCTAAAAAAATATGGCAAGTATACTGGTGAGGAGAAGAAATTATCATTAATTACTTTTCAACAGCAGTGGCAGTGTTTCAAGGTTGTCTTCTGCCTGCAGATTTATTAGCTTCTACATGGAATATGGCACAAGGGAGGTATTTTTGAAGCAATAACAGAAGTGTGTGAAAAATCTCAATATAATGCATGAGTGTAATCGCCTTCTTGCAGATGTTAATTCCCTGCTTGTTGCAACTAGAAAGCAGGTGCCAACATATTTGTGAATGCTTTTTCCTTCTGGACAGCACACCAGCAAGTTGGGAAAGAACACTGTAACATGCTAGATGTCATTGATACATAATAAATCTTAGTAGTTCAAAAGTCTTTCCAAGTGCATGAGTAGTTTCAACTGATATTTAGCCCCCTTTAAATTGGAAGATGATATGAGGCAATTGAAGCTGATTGTATTCGCTGAGCTTGGAGGTGAGATATTTCCTCATCACATGTTGTCTCTGATGAACTCTCAACAAATAATGGATGTTTTCAAATACCTTCCAAAGTGAATTTAGTTTCAAAAAGAAAATGTTCTTTTTCAAAGCACAGTTCTTTAATGAAAAAAAAAGCATAATAATAAAAGAAAAACTCAATAAGAAATTTCAACTTTCAAGGTCACATAGGATAACTTTGTAATCCAAAGGCAATGGAAAGGAGAAAAATGAATCTGAAGAAATGTAAAAGCCAAGATCAGTAAAATAAAGTTTATATTCTCTTTACAGAACACATAGATTAGAAAAAAAAATGTACAGCAAAAAATGTTAGGTTATTTTTTTTGTGTAATAGATGAGTGTTCTGGATCAATATGAACTTCTGAACTGACAACTCATGGTAAAATATAGTACATTTTACCCAAGAGATGACCTTAACTATCTAATATAATGATTTTTTTATCTGAACAAATACAGAAGAAAATGAGTTTTCTGTGTTGTCACTGTATTTTAATTGTCCAAATACTAACTTTAATATATTTTCCATGTACTGAGAACTTCTATTAATATCCTCTAGAACTATGTATGGAGGAAATAAAGTGGACTAAAACTGAAGTTTTAGCATGTGCAAAACATAGTTTTATAATCATTGGATGTGTAAAATAATTTAATTTCTTCAAAAACTCTAAAATACTCTAAAATACTCTTATTTTCCTAATTTGAAAATGAGGAAATTGAAGCATGGAGTAATCATGTAACATTCTCAAGCAGTTAATTTGTGCTACATCAAAAATCTGAACCAATGCTATTTGTTTCCAAAAGTACCTTGTAAACTTTTTGTAATAAGAAAATCATAAAGATGGATGAATCAAAAGAAGAGTTTACCGCTAGTTAAGAAAATGCACCTAACATTTAGAGTTGAGATGAGAACATGAAAAAAATAGGAAAGAAGCAGCTGAAAGATAAAGAATAAAAGAAAAACAAGAAAAGCATTATTATGTTTTGTATCTTACTAAATCTGATTACTTACACATAAGTCAATATTTCTTAAAAAAAGTGTTGGGAGCATTTTTGTTAATAGTTATTTTGATTAGAGCTTAATCATTTTTACTGGGTCAGATGAAACCAATCTGATTTTAGAATAGGAATGTTGAAAAATTGAGTAGGATGGCTAAAATCACCATTATACAATAATGAAACAAATGCTTATAGAACATTGAAGGTTTAAGGCCAAATCCAGTTTTCTTTTTCTTTTTCTTTTTTTTTCTCTCTCAGGTAATACTAAGTTCTTCTTTAACTAAACTGGGAAGTTTGTTCTAAATAATTTCATAGAAAGATGCAATGGGTTGACCGGCTCCCTTTATTCAACAGATATTTGTTGACTATCTATACCAGAATGTGTTCCAAATGCTTGAAATACTTCAGTGAAGAAAACTTTGAGAAGAAGAAGGTGGTGGAGGAGGGAGAGGAGGGCGAGGGGGAGAGGAAGGGGAAGAAGAAGAAGTTGAAGAAGGAGAAGAAGAAGAAAGGGTGGGGAGAAGGAGAAATAGTAGTGGAGGAGGAGAAAGTGGAAAAAGAAGAGAAAGAGGAAGAGGAAGCAGATGAAAAGGGAAATAAAGAAAAGAAAGACAAGACACATCCTCTTTACTTTTGTGGAGCTTGAATTACGTCAGTGGGAGATCTATACTACATTGTTTATACACTAAATAAGTATCATTTAGTATGATAGAGGGTGATAAGTGCTTTGTCAGAAGGTTATGTTATGCATAGGGATTGAAGTGTGGGTTATAATTTCCAAAGGGAGGTTGTGGTGGGCCTCACAAAGAAGGACCGATCTGAGCCAGTGATTGGAGGTAAGAGTCATGAGGAAATCTGAGGACATATTTTCTAGGCAGATGGACTACCAAGGCAAATGTCCTAAGCAGAGGTATGACTGGCATGTTCCAGAAACAGCAAGACTATCACTCCCACCACCCCCACCCCCATCTCCATATGATTTGAAGAGAATGAGCTCTCAGGAGAACAGAAGATGAAGTTAGAGAGGAAGCAGGTGTCAAATCACATGGAGGTACTTGTAGCCCATTTCAGGACATTATGTTTTTACTTACAGTTAAATTGGAACCTGTTGCAGGATTTTGAGCAGAGGAGTGGTATGATTTCACATACCATGAAAGAACCACTTTGGCTTCTTTGCTAAGAATAGGTTGAATGAGGGCAAAGATATAGTACAGGTAAGAAGTCAATGCAATAATATAGATTATCAAAGAGGATGGCTTGGATCAGAGTGATAATTGGTGAGATATTAGTGAGATAGTAGGAAGTAGTTGGATCCTGTTTATATTTTAAAAGGTGAGCCAGAAATTTTTCCAAATGTCTAGTATGAAGGAAAAATACACTGAAGAATGACAAGTATTTGAAGAATGATGCCTAAAAATATGTAAAACGAAGTTGTCATCAACTGAGACAGAGAAGTTGGCAGGCAGAGTAGATTTGGAGGGGGAATATGAAGGGTACACTATTAGATATGTAGAATTGTAAATGTCTATTAGACACTAGTTGAGATGTTTAGTAGGCAGTTGGACTAATGAATCTGGATTTCAGGTGAAAAGGACTAGAAATTATATTTGGGTGTCATTGGCACATAATCCATGAGGTTGCTTTCGATAACCACTCTAATAAAGAAGTGTAGAAGAGGTCTGAAAGTCTAAAAAACATTATGAAGTCAGAGACAAAGGAAGAAAAAGAAGACAAGAATTAGGAGAACAAACAAGAAAAACAGTGCCCTGGAGGCAAAATGAGGAAAGTTTATCAAGAAAGATATAAAGAGCAGCAGAATTTTACGCTGCTGATGGGTCATGTAAGATAAAGAATGATAATCACATTGGATTTAGTAAGGTAAAGATCACTGATTATATCAACAAGAGCACTTCTGCTAGGACTGGCATAATGCATGATCATTGTGGCTTCATGACAGAATGTGTGGAGAGAATTGGGAAAACGTGTGGGTTTCAGGGAGTTTACCTGTAAAGGGAAGCAGAGGAATGGATTTGTCTTTGGTAAGGAAAATAGGATCAGATCACAAGAAATCATATTTTTAAATAAGAGAAATTTAAGAAATTTTTATGCTGATGACAAAAGTCTGGTATAATGGTTAATTTTAGGTGTTAGCTTGAGTAGTCTATTTTGCCCAGTTACTTGGTCAAATGCTGTTAAATTGGTAGACTTTGAGTAAAGCGTAGGTGGGCCTCATCAAATCAGTTGAAGGTCTTAAAAGAAAAAATTCTGAAATCTACCTAGGAGAAATGAATTTTGCCTTCAGACTGTCTTTCTCTCTCTCTCTCTCTCTTTCTCTCTCCTGATCCTACTCTGATTGGTCCCATTTCTCTGGAGAACCCTGACTAATATGGAAGTAAGCAGGAAAAATTACTGGCATGATGTCCTTAAGTGAGTAAAAGGGAAATAATCTAGTATACATGTAAAGGGATTCGCTATAATTAAGATATGGTCAATTCTTTAGAGGAGTTCTTAAAATTGTTAAACATGAACCTTTTCGGCATGCTGGAGAAGCCTACTGATTCCTAGTCAAAGTAATATTTTAGGACTTCAAACAAAACCAATCATATGTAAATGCATGTATTTTTATAATATTAAAAACATAAAATTTTATTATAGTAAACTGTATTTCTCTATTAACAGTTTAAATAACAAGTTCAAGTGGTATGTTTGCCATTGTTTTCAAAGTTGTGATTAATGTAAAGGATACTTACACTATTGCAGTGCCGTATGAAAATTATCTGTGCTTTCTAACAATGACGAGTTACAGATATTGCAATTCAGTGTTTGCCTATATTCATCTTTTAAAGAAATATAAAATGTCAGTTAGGAATTATTAAAAATAAGGATATAGCTTTTTTCATACAAATTCATGGGCCCCCTAATTTCCATCCATGGGAAATTTGGGGGATACTGGCACCCAGTTTAGTACCTGCTCTACAGTGAGTAAAAGGCAGTTAGAGGAAAGGGTGCAGATGCTGTTAACTGGGTAGAATTGGTAGTGGAAGTTGGAAAGTTTGTGTCTAATTGCCTCTAATGATGTAAGACACAAGTTCCTCAGCTGCAGATGAGGAATAAGAGATGTGGAGATTTGGAGAGAGGATGGGTAATAACGGGCTGGAAGAATGAATATCCTAGGGAAGCATCGTATGATTGCAAATCGCATTAAGATTTCACTTGAGGTTCCAGTCATAAATTTAAAGTGATATCAGTCAATGTAGTTGTGTATTTATCTCCATTCATGATAATCTTTTTTTTCTTTTTTTCTTTTTTTTTTTTTTTTTTGCCGTTATGCAGGCCTGTCACTGTTGTGTTCTCTCCCTTTGTGGAGCACAAGCTCTGGACATGCAGGCTTAGCAGCCATGGCTCACGGGCCCAGCCGCTCCGTGGCATGTGGGATCTTCCCGGACCGGGGCATGAACCCGTGTCCCCTGCATCGGCAGGCAGACTCTCAACCACTGCGCCACCAGGGAAGCCCATTCATGTTAATCTTTAAGGATGCAGATAAATAGCAGCTGAAGTGTTGGATTTAATCAGAGCATGGTTTTGCCAGTTGAGTATGAGGAAGCATGAAGTGGAGGCACAGAAAGTAAGTGTGTGTACTTGACTATGGAATTCAAGATGGGTAAAGGAGGTTGACTAGGACATTAGGAGATAAGGAACAGTGAAACTGATAGAATCAAAATACTGATGGCTTTGATGACATGTGATTGTTGGGGTCTGTTAGGTAGTTAGTTATAAATACACGGAGCTAGAAGATATTACCGTGCCTCTCACAAAGGGACAAATTTATTTTTTAACATCTTTATTGGAGTAAAATTGCTTTACATTGTTGTGTTAGTTGCTGCTGTATAACAAAGTGAATCAGCTATATGTGTACATATATCCCCATATCTCCTCCCTCTTGTGTCTCCCTCCCACCCTCCCTATCACGCCCCTCCAGGTGGTCACAAAGCACTGAGCTGATCTCCCTGTTCTATGTGGCTGCTTCCCACTAGCTATTTTACAACCTGTAGTGTATATATGTCCATGCCACTCTCTCACTTCGTCCCAGCTTACCTTTCCCCCTCCCTGTGTCCTCAAGTCCATTCTCTATGTCTGCGCCTTTATTCCTGTCCTGCCCCTAGGTTCTTCAAAACCAGTTATTTTTTAGATTCCATATATATGTGTTAGCATACTGTATTTGTTTTTCTCTTTCTGACTTACTTCACTCGTATGACAGACTCTAGGTCCATCCCCCTCACTACAAATAACTCTGTTTCGTTTCTTTTTATGGCTGAGTAATATTCCATTGTATATATGTGCCACATCTTCTTTATTCATTCAACTGTCGATGGACACTTAGGTTGCTTCCATATCCTGGCTATTGTAAATAGTGCTGCAATGAACATTGTGGTACATGACTCTTTTGGAATTATGTTTTTTTCAGACTATATGCCCAGTAGTGGGATTGCTGGGTCCTATGGTAGTTCTATTTTTAGTTTTTTAAGGAACCTCCATGCTGTTCTCCATAGTGGCTGTATCAGTTTACATTCCCACTAACAGTTCAAGAGGGTTCCCTTTTCTCCACACCCTCTCCAGCATTTATTGTTTGTAAGTTTTTTGATCATGGCCATTAGGGACAGATTTTAAAATAATTGAGTGTTTCTTTTAACCAGCACTCCTCATGAAATATCGGAGGAAACGATCTTTCACAGAAGAAAATTCTCAGAAAGGAACATAGTATTCTGAACAAACAATTTCCACAAAGTCCTACTGCAGGATGCGGAAAACTGGTCTGGATCACATAAATACTATTTTTCATTTATGCTACACTGTAGCAATTCCAATTCAGGTGTCCCACAATGGACTGAATGTTTGTGTCCCTCCACCCCAAATCCATATGCTGAAATCCTGGTCCCCAGTGTGATAGTATTAGGAGATAGGGTTTGGGATAGGTAATTAGTTCACGAGGAGGAAGCCCTCAAGAATGGAATTTTTGCCCTTATATATAGGACCCCAAAGAGTTCTCCAGCCCTCTTTCTGCCACAGGAAGATATAACCAGAAATCAGCAGTCTACACTTACGAGGGACCTCACCAGAACCAATCACATAGACACCCTGTTCTTGGACTTCCTAATCTCCAGAACAGAAATAAAATTCTATTGTTTATAAGCCACCCAGTTTATGGTACTTTGTTATAGCAAGCTTAATGGACTAAGATAGGTCTCAATCATATTGAAGGTCTGAGACAATGGATCAAGTAAATATGTGCCTACATGCCTAGAGCAAAGTATTTTAATCTTTTCTTGACAGGAAACTATAGGAAAAGGTAGGATATTCTTTTCCTTCGAAGCCACATCATTCTATTTAGCTTGACAAAAGGAAGAGATAAAATAAAAATATATATATATCTCCAGTGTCATGGCTGGTAGATTCCCAACAGTACTCATTCTAGGAAAGAAGCAGAGCACTTTCCTAGAAAATAAGGCTCCAACAGTGTCCCTGATATTTAAGAGATCATTCTCCAGTTTGGTTGTGGAGTGAAATAAAAAGTCTTGATCTACTCTTATTGTGTGTTGGGCAGGCAGTTATGGAATGATAGGCATTGAAGTCTCACCCATGAATAAGTGTTTTTTTAGAAAATTTGAAACCATTCAGTTTTTATAGCATCTGACTCATAACGGAATACAAAGAAGAAGAAATGCTTATAATCCTGGGAACAAAGCCATAACCAAGAAGGATAATGCTATTGTTGCATGTCACCCAACTCAAAAGAAAGACTTGAATAGTGAAAATAAACTCTTAAATCACAGTCATTTTTCTTCATGGGACACTAATAGTCAGTTCCCAAATGGAACTGTAGGTCCCTTCCCACGTTATTTGCAATTATTTTTAGCTAATGAATGTGGATTTCTGAGATTCAAATTTTTGTTCTTTAAAACAACATTAAAAAGAACAGGACTGTATATCTAAAAGAAGTTTGATGAAGATCAAATTACATAATATATATGAACAAATCAAATTATAAAAATTGTTGATATGCAATAAAAATTAAATTAGTATAAGATGTCATTAGATAGTTAGATAAATAGAAGATAGATAAGATAGGTAGATAGATATAGACATATAAAGTTTCCTCAATTAAATGTTACCTTCAATAGATCAAGTGATATTACCAAAGTAAACAAAATAAACAAAATAAAAATCAGTCATTACAAACATCAAATAGATTTTTAAAAGATAACTAATATTTCAGCAAATAAATGATACTTGCTGCATGTTTTACATAAATTGGTAATTTCAGTAAAATGAATAACAAACCAGTTTATTTTTGTCAAATTGTTTTTGATATATGTATATATATATATATATATATATATATATACATATATATATATATATATATATATTTCAATTAGAATACATACCTAGATGTATGTACTCATTTTTAATTGAGTTTGCTTTTGTGTACTATTTCTTTTATCATTGTTCACCAGCTTCCACTCCACTGTTTCCAAAACCCTTTTCACTTTCCTAGTCACAGGATGAGAAAGATATAAAATATAGCTTGGACAATAAGAATCCAAATGGTGCCATGGGCTAAGGATCATCCTCCTTTTTCTCTCTGGAGCACATGGAAAGAGGAGGATAAGATGAAATAGTAGTACTGAGTGTAAATGTGAGAAAACCAATTAAGCAAGAGGCTCTATATTTAGCAAACTTTCACAAGTGTTCAGAGCTTAGGGAAAATACAAATATGCTTAGTTCCTGAGTTTTGGTGTCTGTTACATGCAGGTATGAATTTTTATTTCTAAAATTAAAAAAAAAATATTCTTAAGCAAGTTTATGCTGTTTAATAGAGAGACTCAGTTGCAGGATAGGCAATGGCAAGAAATCTTTTTCAAAATCAATGTTCTATCCTTTATTAAAAATATAGACCTTGTGACAGAAATAGATTTCAAAAATGTACATATTTATAATATTAATAGGAATATTTGAACAATTTAAATTATAATGCTTCAATTTAATATATAGATTACTTATATGTCTAAGAAATTATCTGAAAATATTTTACACAACTAAACACAAGAACGAGTCAGAGAATTATGATTTATTAGGAAAATTGCCTTTCATTAGATGAAAAAATTGCATACTTAATGTATAGGCAAATAATGAGATATCGTTTAAAACATTAAAAGATATATGTATTCATTTCTTAAAATTTAATCATTTATTCACTAATTCAAAAAATAGTACTTAATATCTACTATTTTGTTATATTCCATATTTAAAGTTGTTTCTTTAATTGTTAAAGTCTTTATGGAATTTGTTACAATATTGCTTCTGTTATATGTTTTGGATTTTTGGCTGCAAAACTTGTGGAATCCTAGCTCCCCGACCAGGGATTGAACCCACACTCCCTACGTTAAAAGGCAAAGTCTTAACCACTGGACCGCCAGGGACGTCCCCATACTTAAAGTTTTAAAATTCATTACAGATGATAAATCAGACACAGAAAAAATTATAAAACAAACTAGGATGTTATGAATTTTAAAGAAAATAGAGTGTACTTATGATTAACCAATAAAATAAAATGTTAGTCTCAAAGAGCTTAAGTTCATTAATTCAATTATTCCCAAGTACATACTGATTGCCAAATATACTTCACATAGTTTGTAAGGAGGTGATAATAAAAGAGTGAATAGCGCAGGCACAATTATTTTATGAATGATGGTTGTGGTTCATTTGAAAACTACACATATACATACATGTATGTGTGTATTTACAAATGTGTGCATATGTGTGTATGACTACAAATGATGGAATTACTATGATGAAAAAAAAAATACCAAACTCTGCTCAAAAAGAGATTACATGGGTAATTTAGTCTTTATGATCAGTTGAAGCCTGTTGCATGTCAGGGTTTGTAAGGGGAAACAAATAAACAAAACGCAAGGTGTGTAGAGGAAGGGAAGAAACCAACCAAAGCTTCAGTTTTGGAAAGGATACACTAGAAAGGCTTGTGAGACATCAAAGAAATGTCTAAAAGACAATAAGAAAGGTGAAGTAGGTATAAAGCTCTGGAATGAAGTAGCTATTCTTTTTCCATAGTGATACTCTTTCAAACCAGGGTTAAAGGATAAGATTACCTGTTTTTAAAATTATTTCATAAACACAGAGTGCTTAGTAAGTGTCAAACACTTGAAATATAATTGCAGTACTGCATGGTGCTACCTACAGAAAGAATGGGAATAGTTTGGGTGCCAAGCGGCATCAAAATCAGATGTCTACTTCAAGGAGGAGAAGGTGGTAAAGAACACTGAGAAAAAAAGAAATATCTTAGTACACTTGGGAAGGGAGGGAAGAGAGAGAGACAAGAACTGAATAAAGGAGAAAAGAGAAAGGGGATGTGGTTTTACAATATACAGGGAAAAATAATGTTAGTGAAGGAAAGAAATAAACACTGGCAATAAGACTACTAACGTATGGTAAAATGAAAAGTATAAAGTTTCCCTCGGCTTTAGTATAATGGAATGGTGACTGCAAGAACATTTTTGGCTGAGTGGTAGTAGAGATGCAGATGCCAGGCTGGAATAGGTTGAAGGTGGACCAGGATGTAACAAAATAGTGACTTTATATGAAGGCAACTATAGAGGAGCTTGGATGTGAAGATGGTGGAGCACAGGGCAATAACTCTAGGCAGATGTGTGCCCAAAGAACACAACTCCTTTGATATTCTAAACAATAGCTCTAATCAAAACAACATGCTGCTTTTGCAATCAATGTCTACAAATTTCAGAATTCATTTATCAAAATATATCGTATGATAAACTTTGGATTTGATTTTGAGTCTTAATTGTGTATTATTTCATTGGAAAATAGAATTATGTAAGAAAATATCTTACGACAATAAAATTCCCTATCTATATAACATGAATAATACTTAAATCTTATAATTTTCCATTCAATATGCTCCTTCAATTTGTAGAGTAATATGTGAAAACACAGAAATAGTTTTATGATCATTTTAGTTTTCAAAGGAGAGAGCAAAGTTATTAGGGAAATGGAATATTCTAAATACAAGTTATTAATTAATTATATTAGAGAAAAGCAAAGTGACTGTGTTTTCCTTGAGAATAGATATTCTCAATGCATTGTACAAATATGACTTTTCTATTAAAATCTAGTTCAGTTTTTGCTTCTGACTTCAAACATATAATTATATTCTGTTTTAACCACTGAATAAACCTGTGACAATAATTCTATTACAGTGCATATTAATCATAATCCATTTTTGCATATACAACTTGTCTCTAAGTAGTGGTAATTGTTATTTGTTTTGAGTATTTTTCTGAATCTTCACATGAACACTCATTTAAAATCATTCTAAATTAGGTAAATGCTCATAGTTTTCTGAACAAAGGATTTTGTCAGTCTTTCTAAGATAGTGACAGTTAATCATGGTGCAAAGTCATATTATCATATTGGTATATCAATGGCTTTAAAAATTCTATGTTATCTAACACTGATATCAAAATTGTGTTTTCTGTTTTTAGAAATTTGGTTTTGTCTTTTGGCATGCTTGTTGTTTGTGTGTTTATTAATTTATTTGTTATTCATTTGAATGCTGGTCATTGTTTATACAACAATGTCAACTTCTCAGCAACATTTTTTTTTCTCCAAGTGAGGCTTACAATTCCTTCTGTTAAGCAGTTAGTTTAAGGCCAGATCGTCTCAATTCAGACAGAGACTGAGAATATTCAAGACTAGGATTAAGTTTTTGTGAAGAATGGCCTATTGTTATTTTCTAGAACATAGCACTGCGTGGATCATAATTGAAACCTTAAGATTTTACCTTTTCTCCTTGGCAGTCTATGAACTCCATTTTTTGTGTTCCCAAATCGCAGAGACCACAATAGCCAAACTCTGTTTGGCTTCTTAGTTTATTAGCTTTTGTTTATTAGCCTTTCCCCATGAGCCACTTATAAACTGCAAAACACCTCAAGACAGGAAGCATTGTTACATGAATTTTAGCTAACCTCACTGAATTTTCCTTCTTTCTGGGATTTTGCCCACTTAAGCCCTGGATTACTTGGTAGCTTTAATATGCCTTCAAACATGTTTTTGTTGTTGTTGTTGTTAATTGAGCCCCACTTCTCTAGTTATTTTTAATTATTTCCTCTGAATCTATTGGTCTATGATAAATGAATCTGCCATTTGCAAGAAGTAAATTGTATTTATTTTTTCCTCATTCAGTCCCACCACCTCAAATATGAAGCCATGTATTTCAATAAAACACCAAATCTTTTTAAAATATATTTTACATCAATGAAAATAAGCACACACAGAAAACAAAGAAGTACACTACACATATAGACATGTACACTGTTTGATTTATTCTTTTCTTTGCTTTCCCGTAATTTCAGCTGATCTTCAAAACACAGCAAAATAGACTAACATGTCCAGATTTCACATCGTTATACATAAGAATTGATTAGAAAACAAAACACCTGTGTATTTTTCCACTCATGATAATAATGATTGATAAAGAAGATTGAATCTTCTTAAAAGAATTCATGAGTTACACTGCATATTTTTCACACTAAGTCTTCAAAATATGATATGTGTATTATACTTAACAAAACATCTCAATTCAGACTAGCCACATTTCACCTTCTTGTTAGCTACGCGTGTCTCACAGCCATCATATTCGAAAGCACAGTTCTAATTCAATTTTAATATTATCTTTATAACTAACAAGTGAGTATGGTAATCAATAAATTAAGTATATTCCTTTAATATAACCTAGATAATATTTGTAAAATACTTGATAAGGAAAAGCATAAATCAAAAGGAAGAACATTCTAATTAATGTCAAGATGTATAAAACGTTTGCATTTTATTCTCTTCCATATTATGTATATTTATTAAAATTAGGATATATTGGTAGTTCTCACCAAGTACTCCTTATTTATAAATCTAGATGTATTGCAGTTTAGATTTTCTGTTAATATTGTTTATTTTATTAAATGAAGCAGCCTGTAAAGAGAAAATTAAGATGCAATCACATATTAGCAACTTAAATCAAGTCTCTCATAGATTTTTTTGCTAAGAAGTTTCTAGACCACATAGTACTAGAAAATACTGTACAATTTTAGGGATCATGGACCATATTATATTCATTTCTTTATTTCAAGGACACATAAGATTGACTGGAGAAGAGTAGACTTAGATTATTTACAACAAAAGATATTTATTTTCTCAAGTTATCATTAATATTTTCCAGAAAATATTTTATTTTTTTCTGAGAGGCTGGTGGTGGGCAATTTCTGATTTGATGTCTGCTGTTGAGAGGTTCCACAGCACATACATGGATGGTAATAATCTTTTATTACAGAATAGTTTCCAAAATGATCAGAGAAAGCAATAAAATTCTAATTTAATTCCAAAACTATCATTTGTTTTGGTACATTTGAATCATATAATCTATGTTTCATTTTATACAGTGCCAACAACAGCTTCCACTAAACTACATAACAGTGTTTACTAAAGCATTCAGCTTTTCTGAGAAGTGGGATTTGAGGAAGAGCAGGAAAGATATTGGGGAAGAGGTTTGAAAAATATTAAAACATATTTATTTGATGTATGTTGCCGTGAATTTATATCCAGTGGTCATACTACCAGGTTTATTATATTTGAAACATAAATTAATCATTTATAAAATCAGGAACATATTATGGAACATACAAGTGATTGTAACACCTACCAACGTCTGAATACAAAGCTAAAACTGTTCTTGCTCATGGATTTCTAGTTTCATTAAATCATAGAAAATGAGTTTTATGACCAATCCTCCAGATGGGCAAATATTCACATGCCACACAACATTTCACAGATTTATATGAAAAACAATCTGTAACCATATGCATATTAGAAATGAGAAAATGAATCTTCAAATATACATGGGTTTCCATAGGTGCACAGCTGTACAAATTTGAAGTTTTCCTTCCAGCAGGTTGACCTGTTGCCCTTTTACTGTAGGGTGACTAATAGTGATTAACCTTTATAAGAAATTAAACATAAAATTACCTTTAAAAAAATTAAAATTAGACATAAACAGTGTTTTGTTTTTTGTGTGTTTTTGTTTGTTTGTTTGTTTTTTTGTACTGGTGACATATGAGAACAACCTATACAGTTACAGTTTTACCCAAAATGAGAAATGAATTTTGCATCATCCACACTTCTCATACCCAGAAATACAAAGTCACATATTTAGTTTAGTTTAGTGTCACAGAATTTATTTGCTTATTCTTTTGTATAGCAACAAAAGTGTCATTAATATAAAAATAATACCTATCAAAATATTTTGGTCAAGATTAAAATGTTTTAATCACTTGCATAATCAGAGATAATTTACTATCTATGCATTTTCCAAAAATCTGTTTCTTAACCTTTTAATGATAGCATAAATATAATAGCATTAAGTATAAAACATATAATAGCATAAATAATGATAGCATAATTACCACCTAGGATTTCCCCTCCTCCCTCCCTTTCTCCCTCTTCGGCATCCTCTCTGTCTCTCCTACTATCAGAATTTAATGATTTCTTAATTTCCTCATACACATGGTTAATTGCTGGAATGTAAAGATGTACAAGAGATCATATTACATTGTTCTTTTCTTCTTTTATAAAGAAATAACATTATGATAGGATGCATTTAATCTATATAAACAATTCCAAGGGCTTTACTCTTAAGTTTTATAAAGACAGAGAGTTTCTTCTTTGACTTAGTGCTAAAATGACTTGGAAGTTTGCCTGGAATATAATAAACTTTCAAAAATTACTAAAATAAAACAAAGCCTACTGAGTCTATGTGGATAGTGTTACAGATCTTTAGGCAATCAATTACTATTAAAGTGTAAACTGTATTATTTGCTTATAGACTTGCCTTTCATATTTTCCTCACAGAAATTATGTTCAACTAAATGCTAAGTTCTACATGTGAAATTATTTCACATGATGTAAAATTAATAAATATTTTGAGTATATTTTGCAATGGATAAATTGTCTATCATACCTTTTAATATAGTTTACATTTTAAATTCTTGAGATCATTCTAAGCTACTTTTAGATTTTCTTAAATGTATTCCATAATCACACAAATAATACTTTATCCTCTACAGGCTTCTCTAGACCAATTAAGTCATTAATGTATTTTTCTTGCTTGATAGTTCCTTCAGCAAATTCCTAAGCAGAATGAAATCCCATCAGTGGCCTCTTTGATCCATAAACCTAATGTTTTGAAGTTTGGTAGTTGTAACAATAGGTTACATTCTCAAAAATGGGGTTTTTTTTGGAGTGAATATGAAACTTGAACTTGTGTAATAAGTTGCTAATTATGAAATTAAGAAAATTATTTTTGTCAAGAAAAATGGCAGAATATAAATCATCCCAATGATCAGAAACGTTCTAACTGCAGCATTTGTAACCCTGCTAGTTTACTATTAGTGTAAATCTTTACATGTAATTGCCTTTCATGGATCTATTGCCTTAACACAGAATAGTGTGACAAATATTTAATGTTATTTCACACATTTCCAGCATGCACTGATTATTTATTAAAAATAAAATAATTAATTAGAAATACTACTGATTTAAGAGCTGTAGTTCAGTCCTTCGTGTTCCCCCAAATCAGTTTTATTCCTGAGCTCTGACTCCACTTCGTCTTGCTTCCTCTCCAGAAGTAACTACGGGTCAAACACTTACCTGTTGTCTTTCCATATTCTATGTTTTTATTTCTTGCCTGAAATGACCGTCCTGGCTAACCATGCCCGGAAACATTTCCTGGAATGCATAAGTCGACCTAACAATACCACACAATAGGAAACCAATAACCCTAGTTTTGTGTTACGACTTTACTGGAAAAAATCATTTAATTTGGCTATGCCTCAGTTTCCACAGCTGTAAAATGGTGATATATTTTTGGGTTGTTTGAAAAATTTCAGTGTTCTCATATAAAAGCTGGCACAAATTTTAATTGGAAAACTCTTCTTTCAGTCCTTTTTTGTGATATTCCTTTCATCTCTTCCTTCAACCCTTCTCAGAGATCTTCCATTCTCTGGCAGGCAGGACCAGAATTTCTGTAATCATATGGGTGATTTAACTCTAAACAGATGATTGTGATAATTGAGGAAAATGTTTACACGCTTTCCAAATCTAGCCTCAACAGAGAGAAAGCAGAGTATCTTCTATATTTCATAAGCTGTTAAATGTTTTAAGGCAAATTATAATACCACATCAACAACCAACCTCTACTAATTCAATCTATCTGGAATAAATTTTTATTTAAACACATAAAAATATATCATTTATGTATCATATTAACAGTTTCTGAAGTTCAATTTAAAAGTGCACATTGCTATGAACAAGTTAATAATTTCTTGCCAAATAGAGCTTTAAAAATGAGTAAATGACATATATTAATAAGCCACTTACATATAATTTGGTGTTTCTAAATGCAACTTTTCCTCTTAAGTAAGTTAAACATTCTTCTTGTAATTCTGGTTTAAAATGTTAATTTATTAATTTTTTTTCATATTGGAAAGCAGAACCAGATTTTATATTTTATTCAAATCACATTTATTTTAAATAAGACTCTTCTAGATGAATTTTTTTTTCTGTAGTAACCTTAAACATTGCTTATTTAAGTGTTTCAAAATACAAAAATAAAATTAATATCCAATATGTTTCTTAGCCATCTCAGTATGAATGTGAACTGTGCCAGGTATTATTATCATATCAAAGAACTTTTCATTGCTTCTCTTGCTCCAACTAAATCTATAATCTTCTGAGTCCAAGATTTATAATGCCTCACCTCCCTCACCCCCACAGTAAGCATAATCTCATGCATGCCCTGCTTCATTGAGAATAGGAAATATAAAAGATTTATTTTTTATAATTTACTGAAGCCATATTATTCTTACAATACACAGATAATTAAGGCAGACAAATTTATCATGCACATTTGTACATAAAGAAACTAATACATTTAGTCACATGGACAGCTGCCCTAGAAGACACATCTGTCCAAAAGCTTACTTGTGCTACCCTGAAAAACCTGAAATTTGAATACATGATTTGACATGGCTATGCTATTCATTTATCCATTTTCTATCATCTGCATACATCATACGCCCAAATGCTATTTTTACCTTATTGAGAGAGGGAAGCAAGAATACTTGTTAAATATCCCAATATTGAAATAAATAGTTACCTTATGTATTCCCACATATGTTCTTAAGTGCTAAGAGGTACATCACATCCATTTTTGTATTCCACTGCCCCCAACATGTATATTTTCTATAGAATCATTCAACATGTTTTGTTTCTGTTTTACAGGATATTGAATCTCATGAACTACACCTATTCTACCTTGATTGGTTTGTTTGTTGACGCAGGCCAAGTCAATCCTATTTACCATCCATGCCAACAGGATTGTTCAAGGAATACATATAAATCTTAAGCCAGACCAATGAGAAAAATTTTTGAAGTATTTTTCTCCTATGTTTATTCTTGTTTTTGTTTTTGTTTTCTACAAATGCAGATAAGAAAGAGCCCATTTTTTTCCTTTCTGTTTATGACACTCTTAAAAATAGAAGCACATGTCTGTTTGCAACCATAGCTCCCACTATGTAGAGAGAACTAGCCTTAGAGAATGAAGTGAAAACAAAAAGAAAAGGGAAAGGAAAATGGAGAGAGATCAGAGAGGAGAGATGCTGCTCGACTCTATAATTCTAGTCATTTCTTAGGCTATATACATTTCTGATCTATCTATTGACTGTTAACAAAAGTTACTGAATTCAACTTTTTTCTGCCTAAGCTAGCTGGAATTCACTTGCAAACAAGTAAGTGCTAGTAATCTAATGCTTTAATATTGTGATAAAACTAGGGTTACATACTGTGAGAATTTTAAGGTGCCCCCAAATTAGCATCTTTCACCATGCAAATTCTGAATCAAATGAAGGAAAAGGCAAAAGCAGGTGGAGAAATAACAATGTGGTTGACATGGCTGACATTGGATAATATGCCTTAGGTGTTTGACAATAGGGCTTTGATACCATACTCCAGAACTGGATAGACTTACCCTCTTGGTAAGAGACTGTGCTGGACCTTAATGTCCTTCTAGACAGAGCCTATCTTTGTAAGTTACATCATGGAGTAACAAAGAATATGTGCTCCAGAGGACAGCGTAACTCCAGATAGACGTAAGGGGGGAATGCACTCCCCGCTTTCTCTCCTAAATACTCTCATAAGGCAGGTAATTCCTTCTGCCTAGAGGAGGAAGCAGTGAGGGAGTAGATAGACCTGAAGTGTTACACTGATGGGTGCCCCTCCTCGTGAAAGGAGACATCAGGATATGTAATAAGACATCCCGTCTAATTCATAAAGACAAGTACATGGTATTTTTAATTAAAATTTGGATGTGGTGCTTTTAGAAGAATCATTTTAGGAAAAAAATCTAAAATGACAGGCAATTTGTTTAAAAATAGTTTGCTGTTATGTAAAATGTGACATTGTCTCTGTTATAAAATTCTACTACTTTTGTAGCCAGTATGTTTGGTGTAATTTAATTAATTTCTTAAGCATGTTTTTGCACCCTAATTTTATGAAAATCCTTTGAAACGTGAACTTTAAGATGGGAATAAACAAATTTTAATTGAAAAATCAATATTAGTCCTTTTAATCTAATCAGTCTGTTGTAAAAAAATGCTATTTTCTGGGATGTTAGGACTCTAGTTTAACCTTCGATTTCAGGTAATACTCGTATAGTTTCTCAGATGCTGCAAAGAAATCATATTTCTGCATTACATTCCCTACTTTTTCTCTTTGCACACATATATCTAGCATGGTAGAATCAATATAAAAGGGGATAGGAAAAATGTTACTGCTATGAGTTGGGTTTTCTAAGAGACTGCTAAAATAGGACTGCTATTGCAGGAATTCAAAATGATGGTCACTTATTCATTGGCAAATGCAAATAGTAGGAAAGTCTTACCACTGTGATTTTGTATTTATCCCACTGCTTTTTCTATTCCTGTATTAATAATTCAACATGAATGCATGCATTGCAATGTTTGAAATTTTTTGCAGTCTGCAAGTACAAAACTGAGACAAGATGAAATAAGTCTCATAAATTTCTCCTACATCTAACAACATTCTTAGGCAACATTCTTCAGACATGTGAGTTCATAGATTCTGAAACATACGTCTAAACTAAAATTTTAGAAACAAGAAATTAAAAACTATATTCTGCCATCTTTGGTGATCACTCGGCAGAAACAATGGAAAACAGCCATGACTGAAATCTCAAGTTGGTAAATCAAATTTATTTATGCAAAAGTCACTTGTGGATTATTGGTGAAGAGTGGGAGCAAATAAATAGATATTTTAACTATGACATGGATGCTATAGTTCTAAGCAAGTACTTTTTAGCTAGGTGATTAATCTAAACAACGTGACTAAGTTATTCCAGGAGATGATTTAAATTCATCTTTACATTGGTCTTGAATGTTGTAATAATAAAAATTACCTTCCCAAAGGAGAACTTCTATCTAAATTATAATAGGAATAAAAGTTGCCAATCGCACGTCTTCAACTGAATTTTCAAAATGTTATGGTCTTGATTTTTATATTCTATATGTCTCTAGTGTATTTGTTGATAATAGTATATTTAAGTTATCATTATTTTTGGACATGTGGCAAGAGGGATGTGCACCAAATTTATCATAAATCTTAACCCTTCCACAGAAAAAAGGGTTATTTTTTGGACTAAATTAAGCTCTCAAGTTAATTAACAATTTCTCATAAATATAACAATGATTTAAATGTGGTTTTAATAGAACAATCCCATACCAGGTACATTAAAATTATCATTAGTCCAATAATATGTATAAAAATAGTGTATGGAAGTGGCTTAAATGATCTGGAGACTAACCATAGCTCAGGAACTAGGCAAAGTTAAGACAGGCATCATTTCTTTATATGTCTGCTAAGTAGCTCTGGCGATCACATTTACTGAAAATTTCAGTGTTGTTTCTTCTGGGGGACTTTCCAAACACTTCTTAATTCCTTTCAAAGGAAACTTTTATGAATCAAACAAAGAAATACAAATTAAAAACATTGAACCATTTTTTGTTGTTGTTATGTTAACCTCTACAAAGCATTGCCATCTGGTTCTTACTGTCTCATTTAAAAACTCTTCCCTTATAAAGTTCCTGACATCTTTTGTCATTCAAAAAAACCAAAGTTAATGTGTATACTGTCTGTTATGACAAGTATGGCTAGGAGCAAGAACAGTTATTTAATATGAGAAAAGAATAATAACAAAAATAATACATATATACACAAACTATACACACACACACACACACACACACACACACACATATATATATATATTTATACATATGCATATTTTTCCTCTGTCACTAAGGGTTCTATACTTTCATTTAGAAGAAATCATTTTAGGTTTTAGCTAGTGCCCTTACTGAAAGTCAGATTAGGTACTATCCTGACTTGCTCTTCATTATAATATAGATTTATTATTTAACAAGTTAAAGAAATGATTTCTTTCAAAGAAAAGATATTGCTTCACCAAGCTTTAAAATATTAGTTTTCATTTTGCCTCAGAATAAGATATTTTATTCATTGGCAAAATTCCCAGTCCAGTAATATAAAAGGAATAAATTATGTACATTTAGATGGCATTTTAGTGCACTCTTAATTAAGAGATGGTAACCATCATCTAAGGGGACACATTTTATTTAGCGAGTAAAAGAACAGGTCCATTAACCCCCATAAATTCCAATATTTAGCGTTAAGGATGAATTTTAAATTACTGTTAATTTTTTTCATTGTTTAAGAAAAAAACCTTAGGATATTGATTAAGTATAAAGAATGAATGAAATCTCCTTGGTATATACATATAACAAACATTTTGAATATTTAAATATGAAATGTGAACATAATCATTACTTAGAAAGTTTTGTTATTAAAGAAACAGTGGATTTCTAACATTTTGAAGCAGTTTAACACACTGTATGTAGTGTTTAACAGAGCTAGCTATTGAGCAGGCAAGTATTTCTTTAAGGACATCTGCACCTTTGTAAATGTGGACTAGTAGTTTGATTGGGTATTCTGTAATGATGAAGAAACTCCCTAAAATCAGCTGAATGTATTAAAAATTACTCGATAGATTTTTTTGAAATTGATATAAGTATGTTTTTGAACAGAGAGAAAACAAAGAAGCAAGAAGGTACATTTCTGAATGGTGAAGGAAGGAAACAGTAAGATATTTTATACATGTTACATATCAAGATAGAAATAAAAATAGGGTAGAAATTGATATTTTGCTAAAATAGTAATGGGTTAAAATATTTATGTACTAAACACATACAGACAAACACTTAAACATAATAGCAAGCATTTCTGGAAATTTTAAAAGAAATAACTCTTTATAAGTAATATTTTCAAATTGAAAAGCAGGTGAATATTCAAGCCAGCATATGAAATATTTATTGATTTATAAAATTCTGGTACAAGTGATTTGCTTGTATTCGTGATAGAATTCATTAGCCTTTATATATGTTTCCAAAGATGTGATGAATATTTATTTAAGAAACTGATGATTTTAGGAAAAGTGGTATGGTGTATTTACCAAACACTGGCCTATGATTTATAAGCAGAGATGGAGCCGTATTAATGATTTAGTAGCAGTACTATATCACTGTCAGGGCAAAAGGTAAGAAAATGCCAATAAAAATCAATTATATTTGATTTTTTCCTCATTAATAAAAGGTATATTGACTTACAGAGACATAGTATACTTAAAAATTTAACCTGCAATACCTATATTCCCAAAACAATTTAAACAATTCAAACTGTATATGTATATGTGGCTAGTTAGAATATTGAGAGAGAAGGAGATTGGTTCAAATTAAGCTACTTTTCTGTTTTCACTGCATGATTTATCTCCCAGAAATCATATTGACTTTTAAATAGTATTTCAATATTATAATGTAGACCAGATTGTCCCAATTTCTTTGAAAAGAATATTCTCTTAATAATAAAGTTATTTTCTAAAAATAAATAGTTTTTTTCACAATGTATTAGTTTTTTAAAATTCTGGAAAATGCATATTCCTGCTTTATAGGATTACTGAATCAAATCTGCGTGCTGATTTTCAGGATGTTTCAGGGAAAAAAATTTTAATTAAAGTTAGTCTGAATTTATAATACTGTCAGCATTCCTTGAGATGTTTACTACAATGTACCAATATCCAATTTTATAATGACTTTAAATTATTTTTAACAATTTAATTGGCACAAATTAAATTTCTCATTAAGTATATTATAATTCATCCATATTTTTATACCTTTGTTAAAAATAAAAAGATATTTTTAAGTCATAACTACTAATTAGGCACCTGGTTTCAGTCATCCTCAGTATCATTGGCTAGGATCTTATTTCCACTTTTTAAATCATAATGATTAGTTATAATTTTATAGATAATATTTAAATAGTTAACTCTATATTTTAATAATATTTATAGCTGACATTTATTCCATAATTTCTGTTTGGTAATTTTTTAACAAAAATTCAGTGAGTAGTAAAATATCGGTTCTTGTACTGATGGAATAGCCTTATTGCATTAAAAATCTCAAATGATAGTTTACCCCATTATAGACTCGCAGAACAGTTTCCTTTCCTTAGGTCTTGTAAGGGATTCCTTCATCTTACATTTTGTCTATTATTGCTGAGAAAATGGCTCTCAGTCTCATTGCCATTCTTTTGCAGGTAACTTACACTATTAAAGTATTCTTTCAGATTTTCTCTTCATATCTGATATTTTCAGTTTCACTATGTTCTATCTGGTGTGGATTTATTTTACTTATTCTATAAAGTAATTTGTGTCAACTTTTAAGGTAAGATTCATGTCTTCGAGTTAGAACAAATCCTTAAACTTTATTAGATCTACGTTTTTCTCTACTATGTTCTTAATTATCTTTATCTGAAATAATCATTAGGAATATATTGATGCCTCTTAAAATAACACACATGTTTCTTAATAGCCTTTTCATAGTTTTCTTATCTGTGTGAGGAGTGAAGCAGTCTTTGTCCTAAATTCTAATTGACTAAAATGCCCTAAGAATTTGTCCAGTCTGTAATTTTTAACATGTAGTTTGTTTTTACTCCACTAATTACCTATTTTAATTTCTGTGTGTTCATTTTTAATACCCATGCCTCTTATTTAATCTTCCACTTTTACATTATACACTCTACTAAGTTATATGAGTACTATTAACCTCCTTGTATCTAAAGTAATTAATCATAGTTATTGTACTTATTTGTTTTGTCTGGATAGAATAAATCTGCTTTTTCAGTTTGTTAGGAATTATTACTACAAATTATTATTGTATTTTCATAATAATACTAGCTATTCTAATAAATAGACCCTCATTTATGACAGTTTAAAGACACCATGGATTTTTTTTTTTTGCCTAATAACAGTAAAAAATGGCGGTTCTTGTTGGTAGATAACCTAGCCCCTTCCATCTTGCTATACTTCTATCAGTAAGAGCCTCGCCATTTTTTTGCATCAGGAAGACATAAGAGAAATGGGATTATGTGTAAAAAGCACATCCAAAGTTTAGAATCTTACCTTGTAAATGAAAGTGATCTCTTCTCTTCATATTCGAATTGGGAAAACAAGTCACATGGCCGTACATAGATACAAGGGACTCTGGGAAGGTAGAACCTGGTCCAGCAACTGCTTTCTAGTCACAGTCACAGGTCTCTACCATGGACAGAAACATAGGAGTTAACTGGTCTAGCCCTTTCTGTCAACTCATATATATATATTTTTTCTTCACATACTTTGGATTTCTAGTTTAGGTTTACCCTGAGTCTCTGAGTAGAAATTCTCTCTTCTCATTCTCTCCCTCTCTCTTTCTCTCCTTTCTCTCTCCCTTCATCCCTTCTTCCCTCCCTCCCCATCTCTATTCATTCCCCTTTGTATTTGGATTTGTGATTGCTTCACCCAGACACTGAGACCCCCAAATACTTCACAGCTTAGATAGTCACAGCTCAGTCTTCCTTCACTATGTTGGCTTTTGGACATTGAATGATCTACCTTGTTTGGATATGATGCTCACTATGAGGCTTAGTGTACTTCTTCTCATCCCTGGCTATGTAGCCTTAACACAAACTACAGTCACACGTAGAGTGTATGGGTAAGATAGCCTTGTCACATCCCAATTTTTAAAAGTCAAAAAATTTATAATACACAGGTCTTTCACCTCCTTGGTTAAACTTATTCCTAGGTATTTTATTCTGTTTGATGTAATTGCAAATTGAATTATTTTCTTAATATCTCTCTCTAATAGTTTGTTATTAATATATAGAAACACAAGTTTTTGAGTATTGATTTTATATCCTGCAATTCTGTTATTTGATGGAGTCTTTAGGGTTTTTATATATTGATATAATATCATGTCATCTGCAAATAATAGTTTTACATCTTTCTTTCCAGTTTAGATGCCTTCTGTTTTTTTTTTTTTTTTTTCCTTGCCTAATTGCTGTGGCTAGGACTTCCAATACTGTGTTGAATAGAAGTGTCAAGATTGGACATTCTTGTCTCATTCCTGATCTTAGGGGAAAAGCTTTTCACTGTTGAGTATGATGTTAGCTGTAGGCTTGTCATATATGGCCTTCCTTATGTTGAGGTACATACCCTCTAAAACTGCTTACTTGAGGGATTTTATCATAAATGAATGTTGAATTTTGTCAAATGCATTTTCTTCATCCTTAAATTTTAAAAAATCTTAAAGTTTTTGTTCTTAGCTAGACTAGTGATACTCCCCTTCAGTTATTCTACAGAATGAAATTCCCACCACATGGTCCATTCCACAACCAATAGTCCAGGATGCTAGCAAGATCAGTCTGAACTTTTTACTTTGAATTGCTGTTTGATTTCTGGCTTATAGAGACAATGTTCTTTTTTTTTTTTTTTTTTTTTTTCTGTGTGTCCCTGTGGCATTTATATCTCTTGCTCTGTATTTAGAGTATTATGGAGTTAAATATGAATGGCCAGAGTCTTCCATATTGCTAGCTCATCTTTTTTTAAGTATGTTGCTTATATTTTGTGAATTATATTTTCCACTAGTCAATTTTATATATTCTTCTTCTTTTTTGACTTATGTCATCTTCTAATCTCTATATTTATTTAGGTCTTAAAATTTTATCATATTTGATGTGAATATTTCTTGTTGGCTTGGTGCCTCCAAATATTTCTAATGTCTATGTGGAAAAGTAAGTAGATAAAAGCACACCATTAACAATCTGCACCTTTATCTGATTCATTTTACATAATCCCTATGTGCCCTTATGTTTTCTTTTCTTTTCTTTGTTTCTGTTTTTTGTTTGTTTGTTTGTTTGCTTTTGTGGGATTTTTGCTTGGGGTTTTTTTTTTGTTTGTTTTTTTGGGTTTTTTTTTTTTTTGGTTATGTATGTATATAGACAATACACTGTATACAATCTGGGAATTAAGTCCATAGGGATAGGAACTAAGGAACTATCAAGTCTTTAGAAGAGACACAAGAAAAATGACCCATAAAAGTTTATAAGATTTTTACAGTTATAACCTCCAGATAATTTAGGGTGTATCAGACCTTATTTTTTTAAAACAAAATTAAAGCAATCTGAGAATCTTTCCTGAAACATCTAGGACTTTGCACCGCAGTTAGTTAGCAAATTGATCCATGGCTCCTTTGTTTCTCTGGACCAGAGAAGTCAGAGCCTACTTTTGCCTAAGGAATAGATTTGTGCTCATTCCTCCTTTCTCCTAAAACACAGTGAATGATAATGACAGACATTGCTCCCATGGCTCCCTCTAAAATGCCTTCAAGGTACATTTCAAGAAAAAAATACCTTTCCCCATCCTGATGTAAACTTAGTGCTACCCTATGATTCTGATTCATTCATGAAATTTAAGCAGTTTCTATTTTCTGAAGTTTAAAAAAATTGTAAGATAATTTAATGCTTAAAACTAAGACCATCTATAACAACTCTGTTCTAACAAAACAATTTTCACTTTTGCATGATTTCACATATTTGTATCACTTCACTTCTTTTCAAATAAAGTTAAAAAAGTGTGTGTGAAAAGATCATTCCCCATCACAACCAACATCTTTATAATAAAGTTTTTCTCAGTATTTATATTTCTAATATCTATCAAGACATATCTTATGCCATGATGGCCTTCAGACTAATAGTTCCATGTGAGGTTACAGTCAACTATATTTTCACACAAAATGATTCTGATTCTCATTCAATACTTCACTACTTCAATATACTTCAATACCTCACTTTGGTTTTGTGAAAGTGAAAGTCTAATGCATACTGCTGAAGTTAAGTATAAGTTTAAGAAGGCTTTTGTTTTCTAACATACAATTCTACAAAAGGGAACAGCTAAAGATAAATTTAAGTTGTCATATTTAAAAATCTCATATATTTTTCCTACAAAATAAATATAAATATACATTTTGGGTATTAAAATATATGGAAGAAATACATATCTTTTGTGCTGCTAGCTGTCTAAGGTAAATACAGTTCATGCTTAATATATCTACCCAATGTGTAGACAATTTTTCTTGATGTAATAAATTATTGTTTAGAATCTTTAGATTTTCTGCTTCAGACCACAGAGATTCTGGTTAATCATAATCAAATATTTATGAGTAAAAATTTAGTCATTATACATTTTCTGATTTGCATAATATAAGGAAGTATGATTTTGCTGATTATATACATATAGTTTACATATACATATATATTTGTTTATACATACATTCTCATTTTTATTTTATGTATGTAATAGGAAATTTCAGTAAATGTAATAAAAATAATAAACATGTTGATAATATTGTTTCAAACTTGGATCTGACTTTCTAGTATCTAAATTACTAATACATTTTTAAATATTTTTTGCTTCCTTATTTAATTGTTTTTAATTTTTTTCCCCTTATTAACCTAACTGTTATATCACTGGGCTAAATACACCATGTAGAAGAGAAAACCTTCACTATCGATAGTCACATATAATATAAAGAGGATACATAGTGGTTTTCAAAAGTAATGTATTTATTTTGATTATGAAATAATACATGGTAATGCTGGAAAAACTCCAGGGGAGAAAAGTCTAAATATAATCTGTAATCCAATTTCAGGCAATAATATTGTTATTATGTTTCCTTCCAGGTTATTTTATATTTATATTCACATATAAATAAGTAGATATTCAGTGAAATCATAAAGTTTCCATATTTGTGTAACCTGCATTTCCCTTGATTTTAACAACTTGGTATATTATTCTATTATATTAAGCCCCATATTTTACTTGGCTAACCTCTTACTGTTTCTAAATTTCAGTTTTTGAATATAACTTTGGAAATTACTGGTAACACTTGCTTCCTTAGAAAAAATAAATTTCAAGTTGTTGATTATCTCAAAATACATATTTTATGCACTTTGAAAATATATTGCCAAGTTATAATTCAGAAATTTTCCATAAATTTATATTCAAAAAATATACATCAGAATCAATATGCTGCTCTCTTACCAACACAAAAATATATACTAGGTAGATCACATGCTTTTCAGTAGTCATAGGGATGGCAGTAGAAAAGCAATATGAAAAATTTCATCCATTTAAGAGAAGCAGGCTGAGGGGATTTAGGAATCATACAGAAAAACATCAAATAACTCTAAGACCAAAAGTCTTTCCAAACTATAATAAAGGTTCTCCTACTCTTTAGATTCCTCAAAGTCTCCCTGACTTCTGGCCTGAAACATTCATTCTCCAGTGCTGGAAGCATGGAATGTGGGCATACAATAGCTCTCCACTGAGTTACTTCCAAGTCTTGTCATGAGCTGAAGAAAAATACTTGCCCAATGTCATTGCTTCTTCCTTGGGGCAACCCACTTGCAATAACTAGTTGACTTGGCAGTATAAAGGCCCAGATCCTTTGCTCCAATTTGGTACAACTCTGAGGGACAATTCCAGTTCTAGTGCTCACTTTGGATGGGATCTGTGTTACAGTTCAACTTCCACTACTACCTAAACCTGCTTCTTTACTTCCTTAGAGATGTTAATTCTGAGACTATTTATCATAAAATTCCTGCATGTAAATTTCCATCTCAGAGTCCTCCTGGGAGAAACCAACTTGCAATACCTAATGTAATCTTCATAACACCAAAAAAAATTTTTTAAAAAGCATATTTCCTTTTTTTCCCTGTGTGACAGTTGGAAAGAGACTGATTAATCCTGAGACCACCTTATTCTTTAATATTAAAGGTATTACTAGAAAGGGGAAATAGAACAGGAAATAATATAGAAAAAGAAAATTGAGGTGGTCAGTGGCTCCTGGATGAAAAAAATTATATAAACTTTATGCCCCCTTTGAAGTTTTCCTCCTTTACTCTAGATTAACAATTCTTTGAACAACACTTGGAGCTTTCACTATATATTTCTCCATACTGTGGGAATAGGGGATCTGCTAAGGAGACTGGAATGAGGAGGAAGCTCTTTAGAGCTGACTGTCTCTGAAAAGCAAAGTTCCTGGGGTCAGCCTGAAGTGGAAAAAGCTGTTCAAATGCTTAAAATATGCTGGATAAGAATAAAATATGCCTCAAATCTGAAGTGATTTGAGGACTTTTAACCTAAACACATTTTAAAAGATCAAAGACTAACTCTACCAACAGGCAAATGCAAAGCATAGAGACTAGAATTCTGCAAACCCAGCCCTCAGGTCTAATCTCTAAGGAGAGAAAAACCAGTCTCAGACAAAGTTCATATGAAGCCAGGGAGAAGGATTAGATATGTTACCTGAGAAGTATCTAATTTAGGTAAGGCTGTCCATGTTACAAATTCGTAAGATTGAAAGAAATATGGCAAAAATTATGGAGAAAATTTTAAAAAGGAGGAAAATAGGGAAATATGACTTACCAAAGTTAAAGACAAGCATACTTTTTACTCTTAAGATCATAAAAAAAAATTTAATATCAATGAAAAATTATATTTAAAATATAATGTTAAGATAAATAGATAATGCTGGGGACAAAAGTAAAATTATTATAGAAACAAACATTAGTAAGATAAAACTATAGCAGCAGAATTCCATTTTATCAGTACCTAAACAAAGAGACTGGAAGATACACTTGGGATAATCACTGAGAAATCAGAGGGGAAATTAAATAACATCAACTTGAAGCAAGATAATAATTATGAAGTACATATTACAAGAATATTAAGAAATGGATAATTGATTCACCTGAAGTATAAAGCACAAAATATGGAAGAGAAAAATATTTTAAAATATTATAGAATATAAATTTATTGAAATTAAAGAATTGAAGCAGAAAAGTGAAAGAAAAATCATTTGTCAATAATTAATTGATTAAGGTACAATCAACACTTGATATATTATGTTATGGCTATTTGAAGCACCCCCAGGGATGGGTAAAATTCAAGTAAGTTAAAGGGGTGAAATCAGGATGGTTTCAAACCTCTCCTGAGGAGTATTCAACAGAAAGTCTTCAAGAATGATTTCTGTAGGGCAATGAAGGAAATCCAGCCAACCTATCATGCAGATATAAAATCAAAATTACAATGGTTGTTTCCCTTTATCTTAGCTAACTGCTCACACGATCACACTTAAGATTAAACACCAGCACTAGTAACTTCCTTTTCTCTGAAATGCATATTTTAAGAATCCTGTTGGGAATTCCCTGGCTGTCCAGTTGTTAGGAATCTGTGCTTCCACTGCTGGGTGGCCCAGGTTCGATCCCTAGTTGGAGAACTAAAATCCCACAAGCCGAGCAGCACTGACAAAAATAAATAAATAAATAAATAAAAGATAAAAATATAAAACAGGGGCTTCCCTGGTGGCACAGTGGTTGAGAGCCCGCCTGCTGATGCAGGGGACACGGGTTCGTGCCCCGGTCTGGGAAGATCCCACATGCCGCGGAGCGGCTGGGCCCGTGAGACATGGCCACTGAGCCTGCGCGTCCGGAGCCTGTGCTCCGCAATGGGAGAGGCCACAACAGTGAGAGGCCCGCGTACCAAAAAAAAAAAAAAATATATATATATATATATATATATATATATATAAAACAATTTGTGGCAGAGTCAAAAATAGAAAAAAAAAAGCCAGTATTAAAAACAAAAAAAAAAGAATCTTGTCTCCCGAATATCATGACTTTTCCCACCAAGTTTTCTTACTCTAAGTGCTGTACTCCAACAGTCTTTTGATTGCCCTGAGAACTCCAGCCAGTTGATGCCACAGTTTTCACTATGCAGCAATCAATTTGTTTCCTCATTTCCTTTATTAACAATATCATCCCCTAAATTCTTATGCTATTCTCCCCATCTTACCTATGCAAGTAGACAAACCTCACCCCAGTTATTGACCTATTCTGAGTTCACACTTAAGTGTCTGAATAACACTACAAAAATAATATAACAATGTTACATAGTCCCACCTTATTTATGTACACAAATCTCAAATGGGCACTATTACATGTATCTATTAACTTCACATTCCCATTCTCTGATATAGCTAGTTTATATCCCATCTACTTGCCCCTGCACACTCAGCAGAAAACTTTTCCTAAAGTTTTGTTTGAAATATGAAAGTAATTGGAAGATAAAAATTCATACTTCTATTCCCAGATCTAACAATGCTCCTTCTTTTGAACACGTATGTTCTGACTTCACTCATATTACAAATTAAGAAATACCTTACTTCCATCTAAGGTCTTGTAACTTAGCAGGACCCTATGGGGCCTTCCTGGGACAAAACACCCCCAACTGTGTCCTCTGCTTGCCTCTTGTTTGTAGAAAAGCTGTAGTCTTCGAGGCATCTCCTGAGTCACAAAATCTTGACTCATGGATTAATGGTTGAAAACATGTAAACATTTAATAACAAAAATAGCAGTTGAGCTAGGAGAACTGGTAAGAATTTAAAGAGTAAATCAACTATATCATGGTCACAGAATCTTTAGTTCTTCCCTGAAGTACCTAGATAACAGTATCTGATAAACATTTCCTGAGTTGTTTTATGTATGCTAAACCTCCACCAAATGGAAGAAGTTAACTGCATGATGACCATTAGCATGTAGCCCCCAGACCTACTGGAGCCTGAGGATTGTTAATGTTAACCCCTGTGACATAGCGCTGTTACCTCACCATCAACCAATCAGAGAATTGTGCATAAGCTTAACCACATACCCTGCAACTGTCTTCCCTCACCTTGCTTTTAAAAATGCTTCCCTGGGGCCTCCCTGATGGCGCAGTGGTTGAGAGTCCGCCTGCCGATGCAGGGGATACGGGTTCGTGCCCCGGTCTGGGAGGATCCCATATGCCGCGGAGCGGCTGGGCCCGTGAGCCATGGCTGCTGAGCCTGCGCGTCCGGAGCCTGCGCGTCCGGAGCCTGTGCTCCACAACGGGGGAGGCCACAACAGTGAGAGGCCCGCATACCGAAAAAAAAAAAAAAAAATGCTTCCCTGAAACTCATCTGGGAGTTTGGGTTTTTGAGCACAAGCCACCCATTATCCTTGTATGGTTCATGCAATAAAACTTTCTCTGCTCCAAATTTCAGCGTTTGGGTTTGAGTTTCCTCACAGTGTGCCGGGCACATGAACTTGGGTTCGAAAACAGTCTGTCATTTGTAATGTGACTGCCATACCCCTCCATCAACTCAAGAATTTTAATACTGCAATTTTCCTCTCTCACCCTTTATCATCAAGAAATTTTTTTTCTGTATCATTTATAGAGTTTTACTTTAAAAATCCATGTTAGGAAAAAATTTCCTTGACCCAACATTTCCCTCTAGGAATTTTCTAATTGTCTGCTGTTCATTGCAAAAATAGGAACCTAAAAGAGGTGTCTATATTTATGTTCCTTTTTACTTCCCCACACATATTTTTCCAAGTTGTTTCATATGGACTTTTATATCCTCCTAATTTAAAAAAAAGGAGTAAAAGGGATTTTGTAAGATGGATGAATATTAAGTAAATTTCCACAACTAATGTCTAAGTGTTATTTATATATTGGACTATGTTATGAGGACTGTTACAAGCTTGCTAATCTATAACCCTAAATTAGAGAATAATGGTAACTAGATTATTAAGATTGCAAATGAGAAAAATAAAATTTGTAATTGGATATTTCTATTTTTATATCTTCATAGGTACAAAAGAGGGAGGCATAACGCATTCAGAGAGAATATTAGTAACCAGGTGCTTATACAAGGAGTTTAAATATTGGAGTATCTCTGTTCATCCATTCAAGCAGGAAGAACTTGGAGAATTTCTATTTCCATTCAAATATTTGAAAGATATAAGGTAAAGATATGTATTAGCCATAGTTTCCCAGAGAAACAATTAAGAAGATATATATATATATATGTATGTATATATAGAAAGAAATTTATTATAAGTTTGGCTGACATGATTATGGAGGCTGAGAAGTCCCACAATCTGCCTTCTGTAAGCTGGAAACCAAGGAATGCTGGTGATTTAGTTCAAAGGCATAAGAATCAGAGAGCTGATGGTGTATTTCTCCAAGTCTATGTCTGAAAGCCTAAGACCCAGGAGCACCAAGGGCAAGAGAAAAAGTACTGTTCAGATCAACCACTCATGCAGAGAGAGAGAGCAAGCAAATTATTCCTTTCTCCAAATTTTTGTTATATTCAGGCCCTAAAAAGTTTTGATGATGCTCATTCACATGTGGAGGGCAATTTAGTTAACTCAGTCTACCAAATCAAATACTAATCTCTTTTGGAATCATTATCCCAAATACACCCAGAATAGTGTTTAACCAGGTTCTGGACATCAATGATACAGTCAAGTTGACACAAAATTAACTATCACAATGTTTTATGTTTAAAAGGCTGAGCTATTAGTTATTTTGATATTATGTATATTCATTTGATATATGTTATAACATATAAAAGTACTATTTAAAAAACAGACTCATTTGACTGATGTTACATTTAGAGTTTGAACTTTTTATTCATTAAAAAAAAACCTGATAGATCTATTAGTTGTGGCCTGGCACTGAAAAGTGTTTATCTCCTGATATTTGACCAATACTTTTCCTATATCAAGAATTTGAAATAATCATAATACAGCATACTGCAAAACACCTTTAAAAATAAATTTTAAAACTGATAATAAATGCTTTATTTTGATTTTGTACATATATATGTATGGTATATATAAATATTTATATGTATAATACATATATATCTAAAACCAGTGCAAAATATCCTTATATTAGAAGATACAAAAATTTTAGGAAACATCAATATAATTTATATAATTAATGTAGAATTATTTCTCTTAACAAATAAGGTTCTAGCCAGTAAGGTTCACAGGCAAATTGTTTCAAATATATTTAAATAATTTTTCACCCTTCCAGATATCCATGCTTCTTAGCGTGTAATTTTGCAGTCCCTCTTGCTAAGAGCCAACATGTATATCTGAACCTTAACTTTGGACTTGGCCAAGTGGTGACAGTCCAAGGTGATGGAAGTAACAGTGTACTGATTTTGAGTTTAGGCCTAAAAAAGCCCTAACCAATTTCTGTTTCCCTCTTACAGCTCTTCCATCTCTATGTGAAACATGTTCCACTTAGGTCTATGATCTCAGGAAAATGAGGTCCTGTGTAACATGTCAGTTTTTCCCTGGCTTACTGGTAGAGTCATAAGGAATTCTGCCCAAGAAGAGCAGACTGCTTAGCGTAGCCCAGTGTGAAACAGCTTATATCAAGCTGGCCTACAGATGCCTGAGCAATAATATATTATTGTTTAAAGCCACTGACTTTTATAGTGGATTCTAGGCAATAATAAAATATAGGTGGGGGGCCTCCCTGGTGGCGCAGTGGTTGAGAGTCCGCCTGCCGATGCAGGGGATACGGGTTCGTGCCCCGGTCTGGGAGGATCCCATATGCCGCGGAGCGGCTGGGCCCGTGAGCCATGGCCGCTGGGCCTGCGCGTCCGGAGCCTGTGCTCCGCAGCGGGAGAGGCCACAGCAGTGAGAGGCCCGCATACCACAAAAAAAAAAAAAAAAAAAAAAAAATATATATATATATATATATATATATAGGTGGATTTATAATGATAGATTTCAACACACTCTGATAGTCTAGAAGATCTAAAGATAGAAGAGATTACCGAATGATTTTGATGGAACTATTATATTCTCATATTGAGCTTTTCTAGACACAGGTTGAATCCACAGAAAGATGCCCTGGTGAATCTAGAACTCTGGGTGTTCTGAATGCATCAAAAGTCTAGACCAGCGAGAAATCCTTCAAGATGCTAACACTACTGAAAATAATTGGCATTCCAGCTGGGATGCTGTATTAAATAAGATGTGTAGAGAAGAGATATTTCAGACACTTATACATTTAGTTATGGTCTTGATTTACTGTGCCATATATCATCTGGATAAAACTTGATCTCTCCCAACGATGTCTTTCCAATCTACTCACAATTATTTATCTAATTCAATTCTGGAATTTAACAGTTTTTACACATCACCTCTCAACTAACTCCTAAAATACACCAGATTGTCATGCTTTCACTGCTCAAATTTGAAAATTAAGGAAATCAAGGTGCTATTGTTAAATAAATTAAACTCATAAAGATTTTTAAGTTTTTTAAAAAATTATGGCTCAAGGTTTTTTCATACACTCATACTTTTCTTCTCATATTACAACTTTCACACAAATTGAAATACTTAAAATCCTAACTGTGATCCCCATGGGATGAAAAAAAAAAACTGTGTCAAAGCTATCAACACATGTAATGCATTGTGAACAAGGAGAGAAGTACATATAGGAACTATTTTGTTTGTCTACTGCTATGTTGACATGCTTATAGCTTTTATGGCTTGTGATCACTTAAAAAGCATCAATCATTTTGTAAAGGAAGTATGCCAAGATCCATGAGGTTTTTTTTAGAGCAGATTAAATGACTGCCTTTTAAAACTGTAACCTTCAAGTACATGAAGGAGTATTATAACCAGCTTCTCTTCATTTCCACTGAGAGTAGAAGACATGGAAATATGTTTAAATCACAGCAGGAGTGATTTAGATTGGACAACAGGAAGATACACTAGACAAAAATTCATGCTGGACCCTAAAAAGATTACCAAGGGAGATTTGTAAACTCCTTTTCCACGCAGGTCTTTGCCAATAAATTCTACAACTACTGTGATGACCATGAATTCTTGCAAGTAGGTCAAGGAGGTGAACAATGAAATGCTAAGGTAACCAGAAGTCTTATTGTTCTGTACTAGGATGGTAGAAATTATATTGTACTCATTCTCTTTCTCACATACATGACTTCCTTTTTTCCCCTTACCTAATATGAATCTTAATGACTAAGTCAGTGTAAATTGGTAATTTCTCTTTTCCCAGTGTGGTGCTTTGTTATGAGCAATAAAGAAAGGTCTATATCGAAATAACAAATGTAAAGAAAGCTAAAATGATGTCATTTTTTATTGAATTAATTTATCTCATATTTCATTTTAATACTAAATGATGCCATGTATTTTCTATTCTGAGTATTATATTTTATCAAAATTACTTATTACTGCCTTAATATTGCTTTTTATGTTGGTATTTCACACTAAGAAAATAATATGAATCAAAAGATCCTTTGCATTCAGAAGATATTCTACTTTGTTTTTGAAAACATATTTGAATAAGTTGGAAATGAAAGACCACTATGAAAGAGCAAAAATTGTCAGAAGTGTACTTTTTCTTTATTACTATATTCATCTAAGTTATGCTTTCCCATTTAATGTAGTATCCTTAATAGAATAAATTAAACTGTTATTTCTGTAACTAAACTAACTATCTATATTCCTTTTATGTTAGGTATTGGAGTTAATTTATTTTAATGGCCTCAATAATTCCCCTACCCCATGTATATGCTCTTTGGCAATATCTTTGCAATACTCCTAACAAGAAGTAGGATTTATTTCCTCAACCACTGAATCTGAGCTGGAAATATGACTTCCCTTGACCCATAGGATGGTGTACAGATGACATTTTAGAGTTCAGGAGATGACTTCACAAGAAGTCTTTTTTTTTTTTTTTTTTTTTTTTTGCGGTATGCGGGCCTCTCACTGTTGTGGCCTCCCCCGTTGCGGAGCACAGGCTCCGGACGCGCAGGCTCAGCGGCCATGGCTCACGGGCCCAGCCGCTCCGCGGCATATGGGATCCTCCCAGACCGGGGCACGAACCCGTATCCCCTGCATCGGCAGGCGGACTCTCAACCACTTGCGCCACCAGGGAGGCCCCACAAGAAGTCTTTAACTTCCTTTCCTTTCCTCTTCTAGCCATAAGGCTACTATATAAAGCCATGCCACTGGAACATGAGAAACCACATGAATGAGAACTGAGGAACCACAGTCCACATGTAGGACCCAAAACCACACGGGTGAGTGAAAACATATGGAACCATTCAACCTAGGTCAAGCCATTTTATGGCTGCAACCTCATGAGATCCCCAAGAGAAACCCCTCAAAAAGTCCCTCATCTGAGCACAGCTCAAGTTTCCTACCCACAACATCATGAGCAATTAAGGTGGCATTGTTTGAAGCACTATGTTGAGGTGGTTTGTTAAGGAGCAATAAACAACCCACAGTGATATTATGGACATACCACATCATCAATTTATAATTTACAAACAAAATAAATTATAACATGAAATATGCTTTTACCCACATGAAAATAATATTCTATACTGAATAATGTACCTTAACAAAACCATTATGGGTGAATAAAAATTATCATAATATAATATAATTAAAGAAGACATATTTAAAGGGAAAAATATAGAGATGAAAAAAAATAGAACCATACAACCAATTTGATAAAGATTTCAAAGGGTCATGGACTATTATATATGACATCTGAACGACTAGGTAGATGATTTTTTTAAAAAATAATTCTCCAGCTACTATTGACATAAACTCTACCTCAATGTCTTCACTTCATTTTTCCAATGTCATGCTCTCCCCATGTCCTCACTGTACTATTTTAACTGTCTTTTCTTAGCCTCTTCGTTGGTTCTTATTTATTTGCCAAGTCTTTCAAAGGCATAAGTAAATAGCATTCATTGGGATACAGGGGAGTCAGGGAAGCAAATAAACGGAAGTGGCACAGTGGAACTGCCTGCCAGCCAGAGTCCTGAGGCAAAGAGCATGGGGACTGTTAAGTATCAATGGCAGAAGCAATGCTAGCTTAAGCTGATTGTTTCTGTGGAAAGATTTTTGACTGTGCCTTGTCTTTCTTAATTATTGTCCAGGTCTAATGCTTCTGCTTTCCTATTGATTCTACAAACTCTTTGGTACACCTATCTTGCCTAATCAAACGTAGTTTCTGATGCTGGCAACCAATAAGTAACAATGTGACAGTATCTGAACTGAGTGGAAGCAATAGATCTTCAAGAAAATGAGGAAAACCTGAATTTGTAGCATTAAAAGGAATGCAAATCAGGAGATGAATATCTGGCTATACATGTCATACAATAGAGAAACATCTCAACAAATTCTTGTCTGGAAAGTAGTTATGAAAAGTGTCTTTGTGTGAATAAGAGGCCCCTTTTATGAAGGAAATTCGAAGTTTAAGATGTTGGATTTCTTTAATGACATTGGAAAATTTCCATAAAATAGAAACAAAAGCTCAAATACATTTATAAATATTCTATATTTTAATCAATTTTAACTATAACCTGTTGTGAAATAACTTAACAGATTGATATTATTTTCATTCCTCCTAGCATGGCATGGTTGTAAATCACAACTAAGTATCTAAACATTTTATTAAAAAGATCTACAATTTAGCTTACAGGATAATTTAGATTTTTTTCTGCATACTCCCTAAGGACATTTCATGTAAACAGAAGTTGATGGACCATCCAGGTGAGTTTATGGTAAATTCCATAAGCTCACCTCAGGCTTGTCTCCTAATTACACTGTCTGATAAGAAAAAAAAAAAGCTAGTCTCTTCAGTCAACTGAGGTACATTGTGGTGAATTCCTGAAAAGCCCAGTTTTTGAATATTTGTTATTTAACAGAAGCCAAAATGCAATTGAGGGAAAGTGATAATTAAGATAGTCATAAGTAGGGAAACTATATCATTTATTGTTTATACAGTGACAACTTTGAGCATAAAATGGGTCATTACTGACAATTACATCTGTAAAATGGGCATAAATTGACCTGTTCCAGGCAAACTGGGAGGTACAGTCTTTAAAGCACATTGAGGATCCATTCCTCAGGGTTTTCTTAATTCAACTTGTGGTATTCTTCTCTTAGGTAACATTCAGCACACTTGTAAACATTTTTTTCCTTTCCAAGTTTGAATTCCCCACAAGAATACAAACTTCAAGAGAGAAACAACCTTATATGTCGTATTCAGTATCTAGCACAGTGTGTGGCATGTAATTCTGCTAAATATTTGATAAATAAATTATTCATTGCTAAATATCTAACTAGTGTTTGGTGCAAAAACAAGAAAAATCCAGATAAAATTGTTACAGAAAAAATAGTTTCTTTCCTTGTGTACCCATATTATAGAAGTGATTGTCCAATATACTATTTTTGGATCTTTACATTAGTGAAACTCATTTTAGACTTCTAGAAGATAATAATAGAAAATTATATAAATTGAAGAACTGAGATAGTTCTACCTATCCACAATAAATGTAATATAACTCTCACAAATCTAAATTGAGTATGGATGCAAAAATATAGAAATATCAGAGATAAATGAAGACATTAATATCAGTAATTATTTTATCAAATAAACTTGGGACATTTTTATTTCAAATTACCATTTTGGGTCTCTTTATTGATTTTGTGGACTTTGTGTTTGCACATAATTATGAAATCTATATAGTTTAACTTTATTATAAAAATTTTTATAGCCTGAAATTATTGGTTAAATATGAACATATATGAATTACAAATACTGTCAAATGGTAGTTGTTTGTTAATTACTGCACTCTTTTAGTATATTTTAATCAAAATGAATTACAAATATTTTTGAAATGGTAGTTGTCACTTCTTGTGCTCCTTTAAAATACTTTAATCCATATGTGCAATCAGCATCTCTAATATTGCATGTGGTACACAGTTATTCTTTCAAATAAGAATTGTTTATAGATAGCTCAATCAGTAAATGTTTTATTTTATTACAAAAATAATAGAAGATAAAGGTTAAATGCTTTTCTTTGCTTTTCATTTTCATATTTTTCACTACTAAAATCCATCAATAAATTAATAGTTCTTTGGGGTCTTTTTTTCTCAGCAGTTTGGAATCATGACGTAGAATCTTAAAAAAATAACTACAAATAAATTTTGAATTATTACTTGAAAATGTAATATGAGAAGCCCTTATTTGAAATTCAAAGAGTTGCTTACAAAGCTCCTGATATGTCAACATTTTTTATGCTTTTCTCTTTTAAAATACACACACACACACACACACACACACTACTGTGCTGTAAAAATCCCCAAATATTTTTAATATCTTTTATTATTTGAAGAGAGAGATCCAGATAAATACTATATAGTAGTAAGTGTATATTTCATATCTAGAAATATGTATCTGTGGTAGAGTCCTATTATTAATAATTAATTAGAAATGAATACAAAACATGAAATTAACTCTCCATTCTATTACAGTTTCTGTGATGTGGTATGTCCATTCTTACTTTAGAAAATAATTACACACCTTGGTCAAAACGGTGTTTTAGATTCCTCACTTATTTGACGTCATTAAATTTAAGAAACACCAATTTAACTATCAATTTGAATTCTCTGCTTTATCCAATATAGAAGAGAAATACCTTTTCTAATATAAATTCTAATTTCAGCTACACAAATCTTTGACAGCACGATTGAGCTGGGTTTTTTTTTTTTTTTTTTTTTTTTTCTTTTTGCGGTATGCGGGCCTCTCACTGTTGTGGCCTCTCCCATTGCGGAGCACAGGCTCCGGATGCGCAGGCCCAGCGGCCATGGCTCACGGGCCCAGCCGCTCCGCGGCATATGGGATCCTCCCAGACCGGGGCACGAACCCGTATCCCCTGCATCGGCAGGCGGACTCTCAACCACTGCGCCACCAGGGAGGCCCAAGCTGGGTTTTTTTGACACATCTTCTACCTTGAAAAATAACCTTTATAATATTTTTGGGTTTTGAGATAACAAGATCTTTCTGCAAAACAGACACTGAGGAAATAATCACAGTGGCTAGCTCTGCCTGTATCCTCCATTTTATCAGCTCTCTGCTCTTGCTGCCCTTGTTGACCTCCAGAGTCGAAGCTGAAGAGCATCTTAAGGCTTTTTTCATCATTGATTAGAAAATAAGCAAAAGATTAGCATGAAAATTAAAGCCTGAATGCATACTTTCGTTTTCATATATATTTAGAGTATACTTATTAATTGAATTTAATAACAAGTATGAATGCAATTATAGGCAATTTACTTGACATTTGTGTCCTTAGAGCAGTTTAAATTAGAGAAAAAAATGTCCACATAAGGAAGGAATGCTATTAAGAAATAGAGGTAGCTATGGAGAGGTTCACTTGCTGGTTCATAGAATGTGTACACTTTAAAGCTTAATAGACACTAACATATGTGGGCTTTAAAAAATAATAAGCTTACTATGTGGGTGGTCTTATCCATTTTTGTCACAAAATATGTTATGCTATTTATGAACTATTTTTTTAATCCAGAACTTGATCATTTTGTAATCACTTGGTAAGTAAGAATGAAGGTGAAAAGGAGACCTATGTCATTTAATCGTAAGTCTAAGATTTAAAAATCTAGATACAAATTATTTTACTTGAGCATCAATATTTAGTTCTATTTATCAATAAGTTTTTTCAAGTGGATAAGGTAAATGTGAATCTTACAGACACTCAAAGTGGAATCAAATGCAAGCATACATGGGAAATCTCATGTACATATTTAGATGACAATTACAAATATATTTTCTTTAATTACTATTGAAACTGACTTAAACTCCAAAAAGAAGTAGTTTGCAAAATATAGAAAAAGGGTTTTATTATTCAAGTAAGTGTATTATTTCTGGCATCATTTTTAAAATTAAAATAACTCAAAATACATTAATAATGATAATACGGATAAAGAATGCGAAATAAGTTATAATTCAGAAATGACGTCTTATATGAAATTGTAAGAATGAGGTCAGTAATACAAATAAAGCTCTTGAGCCAATTTCTTTGCTGTTCTCTTTACCTCAGTTCAGGTCTACTTTATTATTTTAATTGCTTAAGACAAAACCTAAGTTTATGCTTGTCTCCTCTCTTTCTATCACAACCCTTCACATTATGAAAAAACCTTGTCTGTTAAGCATTCAATATCCAACTTTTAAACTCTTCAGCACCGACAATGTCACCACTCAGATCCAAGAATGGTTGCAAACAGGACCAGCTTCACATGTGAGTTACCTATGCAGTAGGTCCCTGTGAATAGAAGGACTCTGCTCTTGGTTTAATGCTCTGCTCTTGGTTTCTTGAAATTCTTGATATTTTTTTAAATTGGAGCCCAACATTTTCATTTTGCCCTGGACTCTCAAATTATGTAACCAGGCCTGATTGCAAAGATTGTCTAAATGGTTTCCTTGCTTCTGCTCTTATTCATGCTAGACATGGCAGGACAGCCAAGATGATTTGTCAAAACTTAAATTAGATCATATTGCTCTTTTGCTTAAAGTCCTCTGACTGTGTCAAAGTTGAAATTTTGACTAATAAGGTCGTATATAATTTTTCTACCCTCTTATCCCTCTATTCTTCTACTGTTCTCTTTCTATATAACTCTCTCTGTCTCAGGCACTAACCTTCTAGATGTTCCTACACACACACATATTCTCATACAAGGGCTTTTGACTTTCTGCATTTGTTTCTAAATCTAGAAAACACATTTTTAACCTGGTCAATTTTTCCCCCAAGAGAGCAAAAATGAATTCTTGGGCAACAAAAAAATCTTTAGATATTATAATTGGTTTTGGTCCTCCAATGTTCAACACTACTGGTCAGTATCTTGTTCTCAGGATTGAATTTCTTATAAAGGGGCAATTAAGGAATGTCTGAAAGACTCCTAATGATATTTTAAAAATTTTGAGAAACATTAGTCTAGAATATTCTTCCACCAGGGATCTTAAGATATGTTACCTCACTTTTTATTCAGAATCACCTCCTCAGTGGGCTCTTCCCTGACCACTGTAGCTCAAGTTTCAAAACTTACTTCTCTCCACAGTTTCTACCTTCCAACAATTAAATTCCTCTTTCCCTAATACACACACACACACCACAAGGTAACCTGCTTTATATTTTATCTGTTGTGTTTAGTGCCAGTTTCTTCTACTAGAGTATAAGTTCCATTAGAGGTGAGCTATTGTCTGTTTTGTTTACTATTATATCCTCGTTCCTTTAACGCAGTAGAAACTCAGAGTATATCTGTGAATGAATGATTCTAAAAACCTGAGAAGAATAAACAAACTGTCTAATGTGCAATGAATTTACTGAAAATAACTAAAATACAGTTAGAGTCAATAAATTGTATCTGTGATCTTTTCGATATCTAAAAAAATATGGAATATGTATTATAAACAGGAATAAAGTTTCTGTGTAACTGGTAATATATTCAAGTGGAAAAATATATTTAGTTTAAGCTCTGGCTTTCAGATAAAAGACAGGTAATCAAAATATTTTTGTGAAGAAACAGAGGAAACATATTCATTTTGTTAACATTATCTTTCTTTATTGACAATATAAGATACCACCCTGTATCTCAAATTCAAATACACAGTAATAAAATTTTAATGTTTTATTTCAAATGAAAGTGAACACTGGATATGTAAGACTTTCATAAGAGACTTTTGGGTGCACAAAAGGTTTATAGATATGTTTAGTTAGACTCCCACCATATTTTAATGGAATATGACATATCAAAAAACAAACTAAAAATTAAAATAATTGGCAGTATCAGGCTATCACTACCACATAGCTGCCTTACATGAAGTAGAGTGACAGCTTTAACATCTGGAAGAATTATATGTTCCCTAGTTTGTTGCAGTATCTGATACTCTCTAGAATCTCTTCTGCCCCTGGTCAACTGTTAAAACTCCATCTCTACCTTTCTCTCCTTGACTCTCATCACCAAGTTTGGTTTCCATCTCTTCTTCCTCACAAGCAGCCCTCTTCTGTCAACCTGGTCTTTTTAATTCTTTCTATTTTTTTTTTTTTTTTTTTTTTTTTACAAAACAACAAAACTTCTCAGTAGACCATCTGTCTAGTCACAGCTCCTACAGGTCTTCTACTCTGACTGCTTTTTTCTAAAATGAGTCCTTACTGTGAAACATAAACAAGAATTTGTCTCAAGCATGGCATTTCCTACAATTTTTTTAGCAACATTTCTGTCAGTTTTGCTGCATCAAGCAAGGCCTGTATTAGCAAAATTTATGCTGAAGCTACAATCTCACCAATAGTTACAATATCTGAAGTACTGACTTGGCACTTGGTATACACTTTTTGTCATTATAATTGCATTCTGTCTCCTGACTGGATAATATTCTTTAGGACAAAGCTATTTATTTCATATATTTGGGGAAACAAAGATACAAGCAGAAAATAAATAAAATCTTTTAATCTGTTAATAAATAAGATCTTCCTCAGCCAAAGACTTATTCCCTAAATGGACTAACAAAATAGATGCAATTCTGAAAAATTCATGAAAAAAATAATAAAAACAAAACAAAATGTAAAAAGTTAGCCAAGGATAAACAACACTAGAATGAAAACATACAAGTGGGATAAAATAATCATAACAGAATTCTGCAAATCCAGACTATTTTGGAAAATGAATGTATTATATATGACATTTATTATCAAAGCTTGGCAGTCCCATCACCTAACCCAGTGTGAAAACAAATTAAACATACATTGGATCTTCATATTTTATATTGACCCTGATTGCTCCAGTTATTGGGATAAATTCAATGAGATTATATTTATAAAATAAAACAAATACATTTACAATACACAAATAAAATCATATGGCCAACCCCTTAGGAACCTATACACATAAAATAAAATACATGAGCTGCTGATTTGATTGTTCTCATTTCACTGGGAATAGCAATTATCTATTGCATAAAATAGGTCATATTTGTTGGCTCATAAAAGCAAGTTTGAACACTTGTTTTGGATTTTATAAGTTTGGCTCACCTTTTTTATCTAGACTTCACTGATACATCTGTTGTTTATCTTTTTGGTGAAGCTCAACCATACCCCATTCTTCTAAGCTTATAAAATCTGATTAGTTATCTTTCCTCTCAGTTGTAAAGCTTTTAGTAAATGCCCATTTGAGCTAAATCATTAAAGCAGAAATGCTTAAATTACACGTTAGTCACAGATAAGAAGAGTTTCAGCAGAGATTAGAAATAATAAAATGAAATATCAGAATTTTACTTCTTAAACAATCACAAAAGTATATCTTCTCCTACCTGAACTGATAATGTAGTATTAACTCCACTGATTTACAGATGTAAGTAATAATGATAGAATATTAACTACACATAAAACATAAGTAGTAGGTCTTTTATTTTATTTTTTAAATCAAGTCTGGTTTTTAATGCTGTGTTAAATAAAAACATTGATTAAATTAAAAGATTTGAATTAAAATTAGTTATTAATTTAAAAATAATATTTTTGGATTTTCTTATATTTATGTTTGCTATGCTCTCATGATTTGAAAAACATAGTTTATTATCACACTAATATGAAAATATCACATATCAATTGCTGTTTAAAAAATTCTTGTCTGCAATTAAAATAATAACAGAATTTTTTAGATAAACATCTGTTAGCAGACCTCCTTCTTGAAACTTTTAAGTCATATAATCTTAATTGATTAAACTACTTAGTTTTTATAACCCACAATTCTTATGTAAAAAAATATCTACTACAAACCCAGTGTCTAGCCCAGAGTAAGTATTCCATAAGTGGTAATTTTGTCATAAAAAAACATTAAAATAATGCATTCAATTGTGTCTAACAGTCAAAGGAGAACACTGAATTTTAATATCTTCAACAGTTCTGTATCAGTTACAATGGTGTTGAGACTCATATAACAAATATCCGACAATAGTGGTATTAATTAGGAGCCCATTTCCGCCATGTGATTAGATTTGGAGTTAGGCTTTCCATGATTGGGACAGCCACTTAAGGAAGTCTTTAAAGATACAGTCCATTCTAGATTTCTCCACCAACAATCTAATTAAGCCTGTCTTTGCTTGCTTGTTCATTTTTGTTTTAGTTTTTTACAATAGTAATTTCTTAGTTTACTTCTTGGCATTGGTTCAGGATCCAGAGAGATAGGTGGGAAGCTTGTAACATTTTTGTCCCTAGGCACACTAAATGCCATCTTATTTGTCAAGTTTGAATTACTTACTTTAAAAATATGGAAGTCTGTAATATATACGGTCACCTAATCTATGACAAAGAAGGCAAGAATATACAATGGAGCAAAGAAAGTCTCTTCAATAAGTGGTGCTGGGAAAACTGGACAGCTACATGTAAAAGAATGAAATTAGAACACTCCCTAACACCATACACAAAAATAAACTTCAAATGGTTTAAAGACCTACATGTAAAGCCAGACACTATAAAATTCTTAGAGGAAAACATAGACAGAACACTCTCTGACATAAATTGCAGCAAGATCATTTTTGACCCACCTCTTAGAGTAATGAAAATAAAAACAAAAATCAACAAATGGGACCTAATGAAATTTAAAAGCTTTTGCTCAGCAAAGGAAACCATAAACAAAATGAAAAGACAACCCTCAGAATGGGAGAAAATATTTGCAAATGAAGCAACTGACAAGGGAGTAATCTCCAAAATATACAAACAACTCATGCAGCTCAATATCAAAAAAAAAAAACAACTCAATCAAGAAATGGGCAGAAGATTTAAATAGACATTTTTCCAAAGAAGACATACAGATGGCCAATAAATACATGAAAAGATGCTCAACATCACTAATTATTGAAGAAATGAAAATCAAAACTACAATGAGATATCACCTCACACCTGTCAGAATGGCCATCATTAAAAAATCTACAAACAATAAATGCTGGAGAGGGTGTGGAGAAAAGGGAACCCTCTTGCACTGTTGGTTGGAATGTAAACTGATATAGCCACTATGGAGAACAGTATGGAGGTTCCTTAAAAAACTAAAAATAGAATTACCATATGACACAGCAATCCCACTCCTATACATATACCCTGAGAAAACCATAATTCAAAAAGATGTATAAACCCCAATGTTCATTGCAGTGCAATTTACAATAGCCAGGACATGGAAGAAACCTAAATGTCTATCAATAGAAGATTGGGTAAAGAAGATGTGGTACACATATACAATGGAATATTACTCAGCCATAAAAAGGAAGGAAATTGTTCAATTTGCAGAGACATGGATGGACCTAGAGTCTGTCATACAGAGTGAAGTAAGTCAGAAAGAGGAAAACAACTATTGTATAATATCATTTTTATGTGCAACCTAGAAAAATGATACAGATGAACTTATTTGTAAAGCAGAAATAAAGACACAGAGGTAGAGAATGGATGTATGGATACGGGGGGGGGATGAATTGGGAGATTGGGATTGACATATATACACTACTATGTGTAAAATAGATAACTAATAAGAACCTACTGTATAGCACAGGGAACTCTATTCAATGCTCTGTGGTGACCTAAATGGGAGGGAAATCCAAAAAGCGGATATAGCTGATTCACTTTGCTGTACAGCAGAAACTAACACAACATTGTAAAGCAACTATACTCCAATAAAAATTAATTAAATATATATATATGGAAGTCTGCAAAGGTGAATATACAGTATATATGTATATCCCTAAGTTCATATATTCTAGCTATGGGGGACACATCACCATATATGAGGGTATAAATTTAGTATGTAATTTTATCCTGGAAGACAGCATAACAACATTGCTTACAGAATATACGTACTATTGAGTGAATACTTGTGACCTCCACTCCCACCAAAAAATTAATATGTTGAAAACCTAATGCTTAAGGTGATGGTATTAGGAGATAAAGATTTGGGGCAATGATTAAGTCATGAGGGTGGTGCTTTTATGAATGGGATTAGTGCCTTTATAAAAGAGGTCACAAAGAGCTAGCTCATCCCTTCCACTCCATGAAGATACAATAATCCAGAAGCGAGCCCTAACCTGACAATGCTGGCATCCCTATCCTCAGACTTCAGCCTCCATAAATGTGAAAAATAAATTTCTAATGTTTAAAGCACCAAGGCTGTGATTTTGTATTATAACATTCTAAATGGATTGACAATAGGACATGCTATAAAATGAGGAAATCTCATGATATTCATGCCATTGGCATGTCTGCATTGCCATGGAGGTGGTGTTTTTTGTCCTAAGGTATTTTCCATGTGATACTATGTGATAGTTCATGAATTCTGTAAGCACCTGTGTGGAGATGCTGGTGAGGTATGTGGGAGGAAGATTCATACTCCTCCCCAAAGATTTCCATGTCCTACTGCCCAGAACGTGTAAATATCTTTTCCTGCAAGACTAATGGAAGTTTGCAGATGTGATTAAGATTAAGAAGCTTGAGGTGGGGTTATTATTCTAGCTTATTTGATATCGTAAAAGTGGACAATCGTTCCTGACTAGTTCCCAAAAATGAGATAAAAGAAGGAGTAGAGATTCAAAGTTGACAGGCGCTTAATCTGTTGTTCCTGGCTTTGAAGATGGAGAGTGGAGCTCTAGAAATGTGTGTGACCTCTAGAAGCTGGGAACAGTCCTAAGGTCACAGCCTAAAAAAAAAAAAAAAAAAAAAAAAAAAAAACAGAGATTCCAGTGTAACCACCACAAAGGATAGGATTCTGCCAACAACCTGAATGAGCAAGGAACCCGGCCCTTCTCTAGAGCCTGAAGAAGGAATGGAGCCCTGCTATACCTTGATTTTAACCTGGTGCAGAATAAAGCACTGCTTCACACTTCTGAGCTACAGAACTGTAAGATGGCTAATTTGTGCTGTTTTCAACCACTAGTGTGTTGATAATTTGTTAAACCTGTAATAGAAAACTAATACCCGAGAGGAAAGGCAAACCACACATAGAGTATGTATTGATTCTTGGAAGGAGAAAAAACTTGCTGCCTCTGATATAATGGAGGTTGCCAGATAGATAGATGATTTCTTGGGAAATGTCATATTGAGTGTTCAACATCAACCTATCCTCTGGAAGTCTGAGAGTTCGGCAGTGGTAACAACTTGATTAGACTTGGAGAGAGTGGTCAGTGCCCACCTATTAACATGGCCACACTGCTAATGGAAGCATTGGGAAAGCAAACATTGGAATGACCATAAGAGAGACTGGCTGACACTTACAAAACAGATACACTGTTATTCGACTCATGTCTTCAATTGATGCTTTTTGTTGGGTGTAATATGAAAAACAAACATTTACAACGTTTGTTCTCATAATTTTAGTTGATAATTTCATTTATGTTTTGGTTATGTTGACAAATACGACAAAACTAAAACAAAAAGGTATATGTGAGATCCTCATGAATTCATCAATGACTTTTTATTGAATTGGACAATACTTTTAAAACACTCGAATATTTCCTCAATGGTTTTTGTGCTATTTAGAATGTAATAAATATAAATGAGACATTTTTATCTTAACCTAACCTAAACTTAGCCTCCATTATTAACATTTTCTTCCCCACTTAAGCATAGAAAATCAACTGTAATAACAAATCAAGTCATGATTTGTACCATTTGCTAATTTTCCCCATGGCAATTGCCCATCCTGGCTGATTTCAAGCTACCAATGTGATATTACTGACCATGAAGTTGGGAAGTTATGCTCAGTAACACAACATTTTCTGTCATTTCTGCCAGGTAGGTACAATAGATATATACAATCTCAATCACTTAGGTAATATCAAAATGTAATACATTATTAGAAAGTGATGAATTTGAGCCTTTGTTATTTTAGTTGTGAACATTGTTTACTTAAGCTTATATAATTTTATTTATTTATTTTTATTAGTTTCTGCTTTATAACAAAGTGAATCAGTCATACATATACATCTGTTCCCACATCCCTTCCCTCATGCATCTCCCTCCCTCCCACCCTCCCCATCCCACCCTTCCATGCGGTCACAAAGCACCGAGCTGATCTCCCTGTGCTCTGCGGCTGCTTCCCACTATCTATCTACCTTACATTTGGTAGTGTATATATGTCCATGCCTCTCTTTCGCTTTGTCACAGCTTACCCTTCCCCCTCCCCATATCCTCAAGTCCATTCTCAAGTAGGTCTGTGTCTTTATTCCCGTTTTACCCCTAGGTTCTTCATGACATTTTTTTTTAATTCCATATATATGTGTTAGCATACAGTATTTGTCTTTCTCTTTCTGACTTACTTCACTCTGTATGACAGACTCTAGGTCTATCCACCTCATTACAAATAGCTCAGTTTCATTTCTTTTTATGGCTGAGTAATATTCCATTGTATATATGTGCCACATCTTCTTTATCCATTCATCCAATGATAGACACTTAGGTTGTTTCCATCTCCGGGCTATTGTGAATAGAGCTGCAATGAATATTTTGGTACATGTCTCTTTTTGAATTACGGTTTTCTCAGGGTATATGCCTAGTAGTGGGATTGCTGGATCATATGGTAGTTCTATTTTTAGTTTTTTAAGGAACCTCCATACTGTTCTCCATAGTGGCTGTACCAATTCACATTCCCACCAGCAGTGCAAGAGTGTTCCCTTTTCTCCACACCCTCTCCAGCATTTATTGTTTCTAGATTTCTTGATGATGGCCATTCTGACTGGTGTGAGATGATATCTCATTGTAGTTTTGATTTGCATTTCTCTAATGATTAATGATGTTGAGCATTCTTTCATGTGTTTGTTGGCAGTCTGTATATCTTCTTTGGAGAAATGCCTATTTAAGTCTTCTGCCCATTTTTGGATTGGGTTGTTTGTTTTTTTGCTATTGAGCTGCATGAGCTGTTTATAAATTTTGGAGATTAATCCTTTGTCAGTTGCTTCATTTGCAAATATTTTCTCCCATTCTGAGGGTTGTCTTTTGGTCTTGTTTATGGTTTCCTTTGCTGTGCAAAAGCTTTGAAGTTTCATTAGGTCCCATTTGTTTATCTTTGTTTTTATTTCCATTTCTCTAGGAGGTGGGTCCAAAAGGATCTTGCTGTGATTTATGTCATAGAGTGTTCTACCTATGTTTTCCTCTAAGAGTTTGATAGTTTCTGGCCTTACATTTAGGTCTTTAATCCATTTTGAGCTTATTTTTGTGTATGGTGTTAGGGAATGATCTAATCTCAAACTTTTACATGCCCCTGTCCAGTTTTCCCAGCACCACTTATTGAAGAGGCTGTCCTTTCTCCACTGTACATTCCTGCCTCCTTTATCAAAGATAAGTTGGCCATATGTGTGTGGGTTTATCTCTGGGCTTTCTATCCTGATCCACTGATCTATCTTTCTGTTTTTATGCCAGTACCACACTGTCTTAATTACTGTAGCTTTGTAGTATAGTCTGAAGTCAGGGAGCCTGATTCTTCCAGCTCCGTTTTTCGTTCTCAAGATTGCTTTGGTTATTCGGGGTCTTTTGTTTTTCCAAACAAATTTTGAAATTTTTTGTTCTAGTTCTGTGAAAAATGCCAGTGGTAGTTTGATAGGGATTGCATTGAATCTATAGATTGCTTTGGGTAGTAGAGTCATTTTCACAATATTGATTCTTCCAATCCAGGAGCATGGTATATCTCTCCATCTATTTGTATCATCTTTAATTTCTTTCATCAGTGTCTTATAATTTTCTGCTTACAGGTCTTTTGTCTCCTTAGGTAGGTTTATTCCTAGATATTTTATTCTTTTTGTTGCAGTGGTAAATGGGAGTGTTTTCTTAATTTCATTTTCAGATTTTTCATCATTAGTGTACAGCAATGCCAGAGATTTCTGTGTATTAATTTTGTATCCTGCTACTTTACCAAATTCATTGATTAGCTCTAGAAGTTTTTCGGTAGCATCTTTAGGATTCTCTATGTATAGTATCATGTCATCTGCAAACAGTGACAGCTTTACTTCCTCTTTTCCAATTTGGATTCCTTTTATTTCCTTTTCTTCTCTGATTGCTGTGGCTAAAACTTCCAAAACTAGGTTGAATAAGAGTTGTGAGAGTGGGCAGCCTTGTCTTGTTCCTGATCTTAGTGGAAATGGTTTCAGTTTTTCACCATTGAGGACAATGTTGGCTGTGGGTTTGTCATATATGGCCTTTATTATGTTAAGGAAAGTTCCCTCTATGCCTACTTTCTGCACGGTTTTTATCATAAGTGGGTGTTGAATTTTGTCAAAAGCTTTCTCTGCATCTATTGAGATGATCATATGGTTTTTCTCCTTCAACTTGTTAATATGGTGTATCACATTGATTGATTTGCGTATATTGAAGAATCCTTGCATTCCTGGAATAAACCTCACTTGATCATGGTGTATGATCCTTTTAATGTGCTGTTGGATTCTGTTTACTAGTATTTTGTTGAGGATTTTTGCATCTATGTTCATCAGTGATATTGGCCTGTAGTTTTCTTTCTTTGTGACATCCTTGCCTCGTTCTGGTATCAAGGTGATGGTGGCCTCGTAGAAGGAGTTTGGGAGTGTTCCTTCCTCTGATATTGTTTGGAAGAGTTTGAGAAGGATAGGTGTTAGCTCTTCTCTAAATGTTTGATAGAATTCACCTGTGAAGCCATCTGGTCCTGGGCTTTTGTTTGATGGAAGATTTTTAATCACAGTTTCAATTTCAGTGCTTGTGATTGGTCTGTTCATATTTTCTATTTCTTCCTGAGTCAGTCTTGGCAGGTTGTCCATTTCTAAGAATTTGTCCATTTCTTCCAGGTTGTCCATTTTATTGGCATAGAGTTGCTTATAGTAATCTCTCATGATCTTTTGTATTTCTGCAGTGTCAGTTGTTACTTCTCCTTTTTCATTTCTAATTCTATTGATTTGAGTCTTCTCCCTTCTTTTCTTGATGAGTCTGGCTAATGGTTTGTCAATTTTGTTTATCTTCTCAAAGAACCAGCTTTTAGTTTGGTTGATTTTTGCTATCGTTTCCTTCATTTCTTTTTCATTTATTTCTGATCTGATCTTTATGATTTCTTTCCTTCTGCTAACTTTGGGGTTTTTTTGTTCTTATTTCTCTAATTGCTTTAGGTGCAGGGTCAGGTTGTTTACTCAAAATGTTTCCTGTTTCTCAAGGTGGGATTGTATTGCTATAAACTTCCCCCTTTGAACTGCTTTTGCTGCGTCCCATAGGTTTTGGGTCGTCGTGTCTCCATTGTCATTTGTTTCTAGGTATCTTTTAATTTCCTCTTTGATTTCTTCAGTGATCACTTCATTATTGAGTAGTGTATTGTTTAGCCTCCATGTGTTTGTATTTTTTACAGATCTTTTCCTGTAATTGATGTCTAGTCTCATAGCATTGTGGTTGGAAAAGATACTTGATACAATTTCAATTTTCTTAAATTTACCAAGGCTTGATTTGTGACCCAAGATATGATCTATCCTGGAGAATGTTCCATGAGCACTTGAGAAAAATGTGTATTCTGTTGTTTCTGGATGGAATGTCCTATAAATATCAACTAAGTCCATCTTGTTTAATGTATCATTTAAAGCTTGTGTTTCCTTATTTATTTTCATTTTGGATGATCTGTCCATTGGTGAAAGTGGGGTGTTAAAGTCCCCTACTATGATTGTGTTACTGTCGATTTCCCCTTTTATGGCTGTTAGTATTTGCCTTATGTATTGAGGTGCTCCTATGTTGGGTGCATAAATAGTTACAATTGTTATATCTTCTTCTTGGATCGATCCGTTTATTGTTATGTAGTGTCCTTCTTTGTCTCTTCTAATAGTCTTTATTTATAGTCTATTTTGTCTGATATAAGAATTGCTACTTCAGCTTTCTTTGATTTCCATTTGCATGGAATATCTTTTTCCATCCCCTTACTTTCAATCTGTATGTGTCTCTAGGTCTGAAGTGGGTCTCTTGTAGACAGCATATATATGGGTCTTGTTTTTGTATCCATTCAGCCACTCTGTGTCTTTTGGTGGGAGCATTTAGTCCATTTACATTTAAGGTAATTATTAATATGTATGTTCCTATTCCCATTTCCTTAATTGCTTTGGGTTCGTTATTGTAGGTATATTCCTTCTGTTGTGTTTCTTGCCTAGAGAAGTTCCTTTAGCATTTGTTGTAAAGCTGGTTTGGTGGTGCTGAACTCTCTCAGCTTTTGCTTGTCTGTAAAGGTTTTAATTTCTCCATCAAATCTGAATGAGATCCTTGTTGTGTAGAGTAATCTTGGTTGCAGGTTTCTCTCCTTCATCACTTTCATTATGTCCTGCCACTCCCTTCTGGCTTGTAGAGTTTCTGCTGAGAGATCAGCTATTAACCTGATGGGGATTCCCTTGTGTGTTATTTGTTGTTTTTCCCTTGTTGCTTTTAATATGATTTCTTTGTGTTTAATTTTTGACAGTTTGATTAATATGTATCTTGGTGTATTTCTCCTTGGATTTATTCTGTATGGGACTCTCTGTGTCTTCTGGACTTGATTAACTATTTCCTTTCCCATATTGGGGAAGTTTTCATCTATAATCTCTTCAAATATTTTCTCAGTCCCTTTCTTTTTCTCTTCTTCTTCTGGAACCCCTATAATTCGAATGTTAGTGCATTTAATGTTGTCCCAGAGGTCTCTGAGACTGTCCTCTGTTCTTTTCATTCTTTTTTCTTTATTTTGCTCTGCATCAGTTATTTCCACTATTTTATCTTCCACCTCACTTATCCGGTCTTCTGCCTCAGTTATTCTGCTATTGATCCCATCTAGAGTATTTTTCATTTCATTTATTGTGTTTTTAATCGATGCTTGATTCATCTTTAGTTCTTCTAGGTCCTTGTTAACTGTTTCTTGCATTATGTCTATTCTATTTCCAAGATTATGGCTCTTGGAAATAGAATCTTGGATCAGCTTTACTATCATTATTCTGAATTCTTTTTCAGGTAGACTGCCTATTACCTCTTCATTTCTTAGGTCTGGTAGGTTTTTATCTTGCTCCTTCACCTGCTGTGTGTTTTTCTGTCTTCTCATTTTGCTTATGTTACTGTGTTTGGGGTCTCCTTTTTGCAGGCTGCAGATTCGTAGTTCCCGTTGTTTTTGGTGTCTGACTCCAGTGGCTAAGGTTGTTTCAGTAGGTTGTGTAGGCTTCCTGGTGGGGGGGACTAATGCCTGTGTTCTGGTGGTTGAGGCTCGATTTTGTCTTTCTGGTGGGCAGGTCCACGTCTGGTGGTGTGTTTTGGGGTGCCTATGGCCTTATTATGTTTTTAGGTAGCCTCTCTGCTAATGGGTGGGGTTGTGTTCCTGCCTTGCTATTTGCTTGGCATAGGGTGACCAGCGCTGTAGCTTGCTGGTCGTTGACTGAAGCTGGGTGCTGGTGTTGGGATGGAGATCTCTGGGAGATTTTCGCTGCTTGATATTATGTGGAGCTGGGAGGTCACTTGTGGACCCGTTTCCTGAAGTTGGCTCTCCCACTTCAGAGGCACAGCACTGACTCCTGGCTGCAGCACCAAGATCCTTTCATCCACCCGGCTCAGAATAACAGGGAGAAAAAGTAGAAAGAAAGAATTAGTAGAAGAAAGAAAGAGAGAGGGAAAGAAACAAAGAAGAGAAGAAAGGAAGGAAGGACTTAAGAAAGAAAGAAAGGAGGGAGGGAGGGAGGAAGGATGGAAAGAAAGAAGGAAAGAAAGGAGGGAGGGAGGGAGGAATGAAAGCAAAAGGAAGAGTGAATGGAAGAAGGGAGGGAGGGAGGAAGGAAGGAAAGAAAGAAAGAAAGACAGGAGGGAGGGAGCAAGGATGGAAAGAAAAAGAAAGTGGAAAGAAGAAGGGTGGGAGGGAGGGAGGGAGGAAAGAAAAAGAAAGAAGGAAAAGTGGAGCGGAGGGAGGGAGGGAGGAAGGGAAGGTAGGAAAAAAGAAAGAGCAGGTAAAGTTAAATAGAATAAAGTATGAAATATAATAGCATTATTAAAATTAGAAAGTAATTATTGAAAAAAAAAACGGACCAATAGAACCCTGGGACATATGGTGGAAGCAAAGCTATACAGAGAGAATCTTACACAGAAGATTACACATACACATTCACAAAAAGAGAGCAGGGGGAAAAATAAAAAATCTTGCTCTCCAAGTCCACCTCCTCAATTTGGGGTAATTCGTTGTAAAAAGAGGAAAAGGGCGAGAAGTCTGAAATCTTGCTCTCTAAGTCCACCTCCTTAATTTGGAATAATTCGTTGTAAAAAGAGGGAAAGTGGGGAAAGTCTGCAATCTTGTCCTCAAAGTCCACTTCCTCAATTTGGGATGATTCGCTGTCCATTCATGCACTCCACAGACGCAGGGCACATCAAATGGACCGTGGAACTTTAATCCGCTGCCTCCGAGGCTGCACAGAGAGATTTCCCTGTCTCTTCTCTGCTCTCACAGCTCCCGGGTCTCAGCCTTGGACCTGGCCCTGCCTCTGCGCGTAGGTCGCCGGAGGGCGTCCGTTCTTCGCTCAGACAGGACGGGTTTAAGGGAGCCGCTGATTCGGGGGCTCTGGCTCACTCAGGCAGAAGGGAGGGAGGGGCGCGCAGTGTGGGGCGGGCCTGCGGCGGCATAGGCCGGCGTGACGTTGCAGCAGCCCGTGGTGCTCCGTGCGCTTTCCCGGGAAAGCCGTCCCCGGGTCTCGGGACTGCAGCAGTGGCGGGGTGCACAGGCTCCCCGGAAGGCGGGTGGACAGTGACCCGCGCTCGCACACAGGCCCTGCGGCGGCGGCGGCCCACGCCCGTCTTCGAGGTCCGCGCCTTACCCGCGGCTCGCGCCTGTCTCCAGCGCTTCCCCAAGCAGCCCTCTTAATGCCCTCTCCTTGTGCACCAGGAAACAAAAGGGAAAAAAGTCTCTTGCCTCTTCGCAGCTCCAGACCCTTTCCCCGGACTCCCTCCGGGCTAGCCGTGGTGCACTAACCCCTTCAGGCTCTCTTCCTGCCGCCAGCCCCAGTCCTCTCCCTGCGCTCCGACTGAAAGCCAATACCCGATCCTCAGCTCCCAGCCCCGCCCGCCCCGGCGGCGGCCGAGCAGACAAGCCTCTCGGGCTGGTGTGTGCCTGAGGGCACCGGTCCTCTATGCCAGAATCTCTCCGCTTTGCCCTCCGCACCCCTGTTGCTGTGCTCTCCTCCACTACTCCGAAGCTTCCCCCTCCGCCACCTGCAGTCTCCGCCCACGAAGGGGCTTGTAGTGTGTAGAAACCTTCCCTCCTTCACGGCTCCCTCCCACAGGTGCAGGTCCTGTCCCTATTCTTTTGTCTCTGTTTATTCTTTTTTTCTTTTGTCCTACCCAGGTATGTGGGGAGTTTCTTGCCTTTTGGGGGGTCTGAGGTCTTCTGTCAGCGTTCAGTAGGTGTTCTGTAGGAGTTGTTCCACGTGTAGATGAATTTCTGATGTATCTGTGGGGAGGAAGGTGATCTCCGCGTCTTACTCTTCCGCCATCTTCCTCCAGGCCCTCCTATAATTTTATTTTTAATATTGCTTATATTTTACAACTGCCTCACATAAGTTCTGAAGACTTTCAGCCAAAGTTTGGTTCAGGTGTTAAGACTACTGATGACACATACACCTAGAGGGTATGGAGACATTTATTTATTACATAATGAGGCTTTCTGGGAAAAGTAGGGTAGGTTCCCAAGCAGACATGAAACTGGCTTCAAAGATTAGGGAAAGATTAGCTTCGTTTTTCTGTGATTAGGAATTGTGGATAGGATGACACTTCCCTTACACAGTCCAGGGCTTTTGTTATTTGAATGTCTTTTCAGTGCCAAAGAAGGGTGCACTCAGACTTTTATTTTAATCAGCTGTGGGGCAGAAGAGGAAGGATTATGGGTGAGGCTTGAAAACTGTCACCAGTGAAACATCAAAATAATGTCAGACTCTTGACAGGCAGCTTTCATGGGACATTGTGAGCCAAGTCCAGCACGTGACTCCTTGTGTAGAAGTTGACAAGCTTCTGCAGATGATCCTAAATCAAGAACATGCTTTGAATCTGCTCAAATATCTTTAAAACTTCTGTCCTACAGGCTGTTTCACACTAATTTTTCAACAACGTAAGGTTCTATGAATTATTTCATCCTTTTTGCAACCAAAAATTCAGTTATTTTTGAACATAGACTAAGTTTGCAAGAAATATCTCAAGAACATAAACTGACATTTGTGTCCTGGGGTAGAGAAAACTTTCTAACAGTATCAGAGTCATCATTCAAGAACAGTTTTGTGATTTACATAAACCTAGATAAATATATTTAAAAAGTCAAATATAACTTCATTCCTGCTATGGACTAAATGTTTGTGTTTCCCCAAAATTCATATGTTGAAATCCTAACTCTCAGTGTGATGACATTAGGAGGTGAGGCTTTTGGGAGGTGATTAGGTCACGAAGGTGGCCCGCATGAAAGGGATTGGTGACCTTTTAAAAGAGCACCCAGAGAGCTCCCTGGCCCTTTCTACCAAGTTAGGACACAGCCAGAAGACGGCTGTCTATAAACCAGGAAGCATGCTCTCACCAGACATCGAATATGCCAGTTACTTGATTTTGAGACTTCACAGCCCCAAAACTGTGAGGATCATATATATATATATATATATATATATATATATATATATATATATATGGCTTAGGTTATCCAGTCTATGACACTTTTATTGTAGTGACCTGAATGGACAAAAAGAGTTCCTTTGTTTGACTTTAAAACTTTTTAAAGTTTTAATTTAATTTAAGTATTTTAAACATGTGTTTGGTTCATGGATGGTCATCATATAATATAAATTAAACTTGAATCTGAAAATGCAAATGGTGTACTTCTTATGTGAGAGACATTTAAATTGTATGTCCTTGACTAAGTTTAAATTGACAAAGATTATTCAAATGTGTTTTCCAAAAAGTACGCATTATGTCCAACCTCTTTTAACCTGATATTCATGACACATTTAGTTAACTAAACAGTTTAGTAGAGCACAGGTCAGGCGAATGTTGATTTTTTAAAAGGGCAGCATATGATATAGCAGATTTGGATTATGATGTGAAGATCTGAGGACTATGCTTATTGCAATTGATATGTCATTTATTTTATTTTATTTTATTTTATTTATTTATTTTTTTGCGGTACGTGGGCTTCTCACCATTGTGGCCTCTCCCATTGTGGAGCACATGCTCTGGACACTCAGGCTCAGTGGCCATGGCTCACGGGCCCAGCCACTCCACAGCATGCGGGATCTTCCCAGACCGGGACATGAACCCGTGTCCCCTGCATCGGCAGGCGGGCCCTCAACCACTGCGCCACCAGGGAAGCCCTATTTTAAAGAAAAATAAAGTAGTGAATATATGACAAGCAGGCAGTGTCACAGTATAATATTTCACTGACAAAGTTCTTTTTATGTAAGATAATATTTATTGCAACTCTAAAGAAACATAAAGAGACTAGAATTTGAAGCAGTTAGGAACATGACTTTTTTTTCTAGAGGCTACTGTTTTAACAGCTGTCTTCTAAAATTACTAGTTCATAAAATTATTTTCTTTTAAACAATTATTCAGAAAATACTTAGAGCCTTATGAGAAATAAGATATTTGGGGGCAAGGGTAAGCACAAAAATCCATATCAATATTTATTAAAAATAATAAAACTGTGCACACATATTCCTATTCTCAGAAACACAATTTACCACATTCTTCCCCTAATTCTAAAACTTAAGCCTAGTAACGATCTGTCAAAAAATATTACCATATTCTATTTTTTCCTAATAAATTTATCTTCAACATTGCCATCAAGGGAATACCTAAGATCTTAATCAATTGTCTTTTAGAGTATCACTTTTAAATGTTTAAAAACCCCTTGGTAATTACAACTGTTTTATATTCCCTTTTAAATCATATTTAGATACAAAGGTTGTTTGTTTCCTATTATTATTCATTATGAGCCAATAATATCCTGAAAATTAATTAATGTTATTGGCTGAATGTCACTGCAGGCTATGAGTTCACTAGAAATGTAATATGTATATTGCTTTAAAAACTCTTATGCTTATGTTATTGTACTTAGGTTCACATTATAGTAACAATAGCAAGCATTTATGATTATGTCTGGTGATCATTAGTAAATAGTTGGATTTATGGTCAGAAAAATATATAATAATCTACTTTTCTTTGTTATTTTCAGGTTAATGCCAGCAGAAGTCACATAATATATACCATATATTATACATACCATATATTATACAATATGCATCATTATTCATGAATTACATACAGATAGATTATAGGTAAGATTTGAGCCTTATCAAGTTTGGTAACTTTAAGTTGATGTTTTTACTTTCCAAACTTGCAGTTGAACATTAGAGCACTTGAATATTTTTGTTTCATTAAAATACATGGCAAATATAAAAATACTACTTTAGTAAGTAGACCAATGAATTATGAAATATACAACAATTTTGTGTAAGCTAACCTGTAGGCATCTATAAACCAATGATATTTACTTGGAAGTTGTTGGAAATTGGGACAGTTTAAATAAATCCTGACATTTTTCCAAGGCTATATGCAAGAAGTCTTTACTTCTGTTGAAAAGCATCTTCCTGCTGCCAATTAAAATTACCAAATGTGAAGAGTAGCAAGATTACATTTGAACATATGAAAGAATTCAAATAGATAAGATGAAGTCATATGTCTTGCATATATGTCTAAATTATTAAGAAATTCAGTATATAAATGCAGAGGCATGAGAAACATTTTTTCCTGTGAGGAGAAACTCTCTGTTTTAATATTTGCTTCATTTAAGTTCTACTAGATTAAAGGACAGTTTTTAATCAAAGATATATAAATGTGTAATCAAATCTCCTTTAACTCCCCATGTACCTCAGGTAATTCCAAGTGATTTAATCAATATTTGGCTGGCTGACAGGTTTTTGCATCAATGGACCGTATGGTGTTATTAGTATCTATAAATAGACAATGGAATAATAAAAGTTCTATGTGGAGCACCAGTCTTTCAAATTCTAACTTTATGATTGCTGACTTTGAAGAGAAATTATTAAAAGTAATATTTTGTTTTAAAACACTATACAAAAAGTGAGTTTTTTTATACAGTATGCCAGTTTTAAAAGTTTTTATAAGCCATCACAATATAAAGTGTGAAAGATTTAATCCTGTATGGGTATAATCACATTTGTAATACAAAATATTTATCCCAACCATCTGAAATCATATATATGTGTGTGTGTGTGTGTGTGTGTGTGTATGACCTTGGTGTTTTCTTAGTGCACTTAAAATTTTAATAATCAACTAATTTTAGAAGTATGTATCAGAAATTAGGACATCTGCTGTTAGCATACTACCTTGGTTTGGAGAGCAAGAACCCTAAGGAAATTATTAGGGCATACAGACACATAAAGTGTTTACCTTCTTACTCATGGTTCCTGCCACAGCAGTAGGCCCTGGAATCCAGGTATGAAAGTATTTTTGGAAAATATTCCCTCATGTATGTGACCTAATTTATAAGTATGAACTGTTCACTAAAAGACAGTATGTGATTTATTTTTCCCCTTAAGCAAAATGTCCCTTAAATTTTTTATAAATTTTAAATTTCCACAAATATAAGCCCATGTCCTAGAGCACAATCATTCTAAATTTTTCCACAAATCAAATTTAATAAATCATATTTTCTTTTCCCACCAAACTGGAAGAAATTGGAGACATGAATAACTTGATTATCTCTCTGGTGATCTTTGAAAGTAAAATGAGGTGAAGAAAATGTTCTCTGCTCTTTTTCTGGAATTGAAATGTCTTCTATGTGAAACTTATATTCCGTTTCAACATGAATTTTATTTACTATCTAAACTCTTTAGTTGAAGAGAACTTTACAACAACTAGTTTGTTTTTAACACAAAGACACTGTACTTCTTATCAAGTGTTTTAAGATTTGTGGTGGTTATGTGAAGGACTTCCATATTGCACTTGCAGATAATTGATGTTGCCAGATACAAAGGATGCTTAAGACCTAAGGATCTGGCTTAACCTAAGATGATCCATAAGGAAACGGAATTTATAAACCAGAAAGATCTCATTTGTTGTACTATATTTAATTAAATTGATACATGTGTGATGCTTTAAACACTGAAAATACAGAGATTTTGAAAGAATGTATTTATGACATTTAGTTATAAAGCCTAAATCACTCACACACTCTAAAATGTTAGTAATCACTTTAACACATTGAGATATTGAGTTCTAGTATTTAATAAAGTGTAATTTTGCTTTAAAACAGTACAATCTTATTTAATTAGAGTTCTCAAACACTTTGAGGAGAGATTTTCCATTCCCCTCTATTTATCTACTAAGGAATATTAAATAGTAATGAACCTTTTTCTTGTTAAGATTTAATTCATTTGCCTTTATGAAATGACACTATTACCATGTACCTTTCTTTACATGATCATTTGTGTGTGCAGACTAATAATGGTTTTCTGAGCAAACGACTGTCTGAAAAAAGTCTTGAAACATGTTGCAAATTATGTGTGTTGATAATCTCTTATGGTGATCTGCCAGATTTTTTATACTACACATTCCCCACCTTTGAACTTTTTTGTTTTGATTAACTTTTACTAGGTATCTAATACATACTTTTAAGAAAGCTTTGTGTGTGGTATAGTTACATAATTCCTCATATCTGAGAATGATTTTCTGTTGCTTAAATTCATGAAAGAAAAAAAAGCCCTAATTATGTATTCTTGGGTTTAGTAATTTTCCTTATACTCTACGGAAGTTCCTACAATTGTCTTCTGGCACTTAATACAGTAGAGGAAGAAACCTACATCATACTATGTTTATTTTTTTAAGTAACTTTTTAATTCTACCAGAATACTTAAAGGACTATATTTCCAGCTTTAATTATCATATAATTCATTTTTTAAAAAGGTAAAAATATTCTTTACATGAGAAGCTACAATGTTCTGTCTTACTTCCCCATTCTAAGACTTCTCACAGGCAAATATTTTTGAATTATTTCCTTTAGTCTTTTTTGTTGTTGTTACCTCCCTAACTCTACATAGCATGATTACAATACTAGGTGTTGATGAATAGATATAAGGCATTATTTGCTGACTACTCTTAAGGGATATAATAATTTAGATTCTTACCTACACCTTCCTGTCAACAATTCAAATTTTTTGATATGTGATTAAGTTCTGTTGATGATTGTTGCATTTTTAAATAATATGTCATCAAGAACTTTGAAGGGTCTAAGATTTTAGTTTACTTGTGAATTCATAAATTCACTAGCAACAAATTTATAGATAACTTTGCCAGAGACGAAGGAAAATGTATTGGTCAATGTAATAACAGTAGCCCCAGACACATTATTCTTGTCCATTCCCTGAGCCCCAATTCCTACAGCACAACACAGTGAAGGCCGGGTGATGCTTTCACATGCAGTGGAGGTGCGTTATAGATGAACCCTGACATTAGGAAGCCCCATCTTGTGTAAGGGGCTACTAGAAAACCTGCCAATCTTTATTTCTGTGAGAGTTATTATCTTATTATCCTAGATAGTTAAATCTGCTCAGAGGGAAACATTCTCTATCTTCTAAGGTTGCTTACTATACAAACAACCTTGAAAAGATTATCCAGAGCAAAAATGTTGTTAATGCCTTTTCTCAGAAGATATGCAAAACACTCAAGAAGAATTTTCTCCTTACATATAATTAAAAGTCTATTTCTTTGCAAATGACTTTAAACATCTCGTGATTAGCACTGTTAGATCAAGCAACTAGAACATTTATACATCTCTCCACAACTCTCTCTCTTTTCTTTCTCATGTGCTCCCTTACTCTTATTTTTTCCTGACATATTATAAAGATTTATGTTATTTACACTTTATCCCTCAATTATGTTTGTGTGCTGTTTTCGTTAACAATTCAAGAAAATTTTGAGATAATAAACTAAACATTTAGCTTGTCTCCAGTTCCTTGCAAGACCCCATTAGAAAGATAGAACTAAATACCTTACTAGTTAAGAAGGTTCAAAGTTATTTTCATGAGAAAACATAAATGAAACACTGTTGATAGCTCAAATAGAAAAAAGTCATCAGCAACCAAGAATATATGGAATTTGCAACTGAAGAAAAAGCAAGAAGCATGGCAACAATCTAAAGTTCTAAAATCCTGGGCAGGAATGGAATGAGACTAAACAGTGGAATTACATGAAATGTCTTATATACAGCAATTATACCCCTCATTGTCCCTAATGCCCTCCCTCAAACACCTCCTCCATTGATATTCAAACTGAATAAGAAGCACAACTTCTACTACACTGCTTAAAGAAAAAAAAATTTTTAAGGCTATTTTTTAAATAAAAAATAAATAAATGACTCTGGAGACCTTAGGACTTTAGGGTACAATTTATTGGAAAGGAAAGGAAGACTGCACTTCCTTTCCTGACATTCCAGGAAAAAATGGATGTATTTTCATTAACCTTTCCTGAAAGACCTTTAAAATACATATTACCATTTTTTAAAAATTAGGCTTAATTTTGCATGCTTAATTTTTTACAAGCTCAAAAATATTTCCTCCATTATTTATTTGACTAAATATCCTGTTCATTTTTTTCTAATGTATATGTTAAGTAAACATTATTGTCTAACATCTATTTCACATACGCTATCTCTAGTTCTTTTCTCAAAAGTAGGATAACTTCTCAGATTTTCCCTCCACATTGCTACATTGTTCTGCACTGTAAATTCTCTTCTATATTGCTTACAGTATTATTTTACTTTTGCTCTTTTTGGTTTTTATGCAATATTTTTTGCATCCTATTCATTTCTATTTTTTTTTTTTTTTTTTTTTGCGGTATGCGGGCCTCTCACTGTTGTGGCCTCCCCCGCTGCGGAGCACAGGCTCCGGACGCGCAGGCTCCGGACGCGCAGGCTCAGCGGCCATGGCTCACGGGCCCAGCCGCTCCGCGGCATATGGGATCCTCCCAGACCGGGGCACGAACCCGTATCCCCTGCATCGGCAGGCGGACTCTCAACCACTTGCGCCACCAGGGAGGCCCTCATTTCTATTTTTATCTTGTTCTTTTTTTTTTTTTTTTCAATCTATTCTGTATTTTCTGGAAGTCTTCCTTACAAAACTTTTTCCCTAGTTTTTATAAAGCACATTTTCAAACTGAGTCTTCTGAATCTTCAAGTTTGTTATTTATTTGTGTTTATCCATAATATTGTTTTATTTCTTTCTCTCTGTCCCTCCATCCCTCCATCACTTTGTCCCTTTATTTCTCCCTCCCTTCACTCCTTCCACCTTTCTTTGTTCCCTTCTTTAATTCTTTAATTTATCCTGACATGAGAAACTTCTGTCTGGATCAGGGTTTTAAGGGGCATTGAAGTTCAGGTTATTCTTTGTCTTTAGGATTATGTCAATCTCTTCCTCAACACCTATAGCTGGAGTGCAGAGTAATTGCATCACTCTTTGCACACTTTTGGTGTGTTACAGTGATTTTTCTGAAGGGCCTGAAGGGACTTGAGATAAGATTATACTTGGTCTCCAGGTGAAGCACATGAAAACTGGACCCCTAAGTGCCTTCTGCTAGCAGGACTGTTGCATCTCTGCTTCCAGAGCCTGTGGGCATTTTACTTCTCAAGAGGAAAGCTCAACTACCAAAACATTTTATTTTTGTCCAGTGGTTTTTCTGGAAACTTCAGTAAATAGCATCAGCTTTCTAGCTGGTAAAGATTCTTGCTGTATTAGGAAAAGTAAACATGTTGAAGGACAAATGATCTTCCTCACTCTAGGCAGATGATCAAGAATAGGCCTATGATTGTGCTTATTAATTTAATTTCCTCAGCTTGGGTGGGTCTTGGAATTTCATCTTAATTTCATCTAGTGGAATTTTTTAATAGTTTACCTGAGCTTTTTCATGTAAGATGTAAACCAATCCATACAAGGGGTTTGTTATCAAATATCATTTAAAACAGAAATTTTTGACAATCAATTGAGTAATATAATCTAGAAATGAATCTGCCAAAATAACCAAATATTTAAACTCTATGACTAGCACATTATCTTCCCAGGGTAATGTGGATGGAGAAAAATTATGATGACTAAGACAAGAGCATTACTCACCAACCCAGTTCTACGAGGGTTCAGTCATAACCCACTGCAGTTACTGACTGACAGTTATACTCTGAGAGGAATTTAGGGCAAAAATAAGATGAGGCACTCTGTACTTTGGATGCACACGAATAGGCAGACCTCATAGATAGTTAGATATGTAACTCAGAAAGAATTTTAATGACCTCAGATTCTTGCATCTTCCTATAGATAGAAAAACACTAAAAATATTAACTTGAGACATCTGTTCTTTATAATTAGAGTAATTTTTTTCTTTTGTCAGAAGCATTTGAAATTATGTACCAAAATGTATCCTTGACTGCAAGTATTTCCTAGCCAAAAAATATACGTAAACTGGCTTCTCCCCTACCTCTTCAGAACAGTTTTCTCAGAAGTAACTGAAAGACTGTCTCTCAGGCTTTAGTCCTCAGTAAGACCCTGAATAAAACTTAAACTCACAACTCTTATGTTGTGTGCCCTTTTTCTTAAATTGACAGTAATATACATTGGAATCTAAATAGAAATCTGAAAATTAGTTATGAAAACTACAGAACTCTCAGCAGGTAACAGTTCCAACCAAACCCTTTCACTAAGGGACTTAGCCAAACTCTAACATGGCTTCTACAAGCTTAAATCCATATTCCTAAAATAATCCAGACCCCCTAACTTGCGTGCCTGAAAATGTTCAAGGCCTCAAGGAGAATTTACTATTTGTTCCAGCCAAAACCTGGTGATAAGCAGGCCCCTGAGCTCCCTTAGAGCAGTTAATTTAGATAGTAATTACAAATCCTTTGATCTTTGAAATGTAAAGTTATAACAGAGAACTGTTTCCTCAATGTCCTAAGAGTTGTCTCTTTGAAATGGAAACATTCAGGAGATAATTCTCACTAATAGCCCTGTAAGAGGATAAGGGCCTAACTGGGGGATGTCATGCTTCAACTTGTACCACTGCAAGTTTGTTTCTCCTCCAGATAAGTGCCAGTTAGCAAACCTGGATGGCCTGTCCCATGGACCAAACCCCTCTATTCACCATTGGTGTCTTTCTCTTAGCACACCCTAACCTTTAAAAACTTTCCTGTCTTTTGTTTTGGTTAAGCTGAGTTCAGTTCACACTGGACTCTCTCCCCTATTGCAATGGTTATTACTGAATAAAATCTGTCCTTATTGCTGTAACTAGTGTCCAGCTTTATTTTTCTTTGACAGTGAACTTAAATTTAATTACAGTGTTGACTTAAAGAAAAACACACAACATGACTTGAGATTTTAAGTTTTATTCAGGGTCTGACTGAGGACTATAACCCAGGAAACAGCCACTCAGTAGCTCTGTGGAAACTGCTCCAAAGATGTAGGAGAGGAACCAGTTTATAAATGATTTTTTTCTGGGGAATACATGCAATCAAATACACATCTTGATAAAAGATTACTGCTATTCACAAGAAGCAAATATCTCAAGTTAATGATTTTAGTGTTTTCTATGTATGGGAAAAGACGTAAGATTCTTGGTTCATTAAAATTCTTCCTGAGATATACATCTAACTATCTAAGGGGTTTGCTTGTCTAAAGCACAGAGTATCTCATCCTGCTATCATCTTAATTTTCTCTGTCCAAAGCACTGAGTGCCTCATTCTGTCATCATCTTAATTTCCTCTCAGAGTGCACTGTCCATCGGCAACTGCAGTGGGTTACAACTTAATCCTTGTGGAAATGGGTGGTGAGCAATGCCCTTTGTTCTTCTTATACAACAGAAAAAAGTGATCTTGGTAAAGTGACTACATTATAGGTATATATCAATAAGTATACATTATGAAAAAAGGTCAAGAGATACACTGACTACATTTTTTAACTGCTTCCCTCTTACTTAAGAATTGCAGTCATGACTTTCTCTAGATCTTTTCCTTCAGTATGTTAAGTAAGCTTGGTGTCATAGTTTTAGATATGAAAATAAACCTTAACTTCTATTTTGGTTACACAAACTAAAAATATCTTCGTCAAATACAACAGCCGTAAGTTTACAATTTATTTCTCATGTTGGAAAGTTACAGATAGACTGACCCAATTTTTTTATTTACTTAGTCAGTTCTGAAGTTCTAGGATGCACTAGTATGTTCTTTTAAATCTTCTGCTAGTGATTCGTACATCTGAATTATAAAAGTTGAAATCTTAGGTATAATTTGCCCTGCTTCTTCTTTATCCTTAATCAGCCAAAAAAGAATAACATTATGGAGCTACAGACATTAAACAAGACCACCAATGGAAACATGTAGAACAGATACAATGAAATGTGGCAGTTCTGGCATGGAAAGACAATGGAATAGCCTTTTGCCTCAAAATCAGAGAATCAAATATGCACATACACATACACATGAACATGCATACAAGACTTCACCTTTTCTCCCCTATTTTCTTTATTGTATGTCAAGCTTATTGTAATTGCATTATTTCTGATTTATTTCCTAGTTACTATGTTCATCTTTAAATACATATAGTAAAAGCTCCCCATCTAAAGCAATATCTAAATTGGGGGAAACATGTATAAAATAGAAGAGCACTCAGAAATTGGAAAAAGTATAATGTAAAAAAATTTGGAAAATCTAAAATTATTTTTTCTTAGGCTGAAGTATAGAGATAGAAGATGGGAAGTAATCATATCTCCTTCTACAAGCCTTAACAATTGCAAAATAATTGGAAGGTTGTTCCCCATCAAGAAGTGTTACAATAGGTTAAAATATATTAAGCAAAGAAATGGACACAATCTAGTTATTCTATATCTTAAAACGCAATAAAGATGTTTTCAGGACTATCTTGTGAGTTACAGGTTTAAAGTGTATGTAGAACATAGACTTAAATGTATAAACTGTCTTCTGTCACAAGTAAATGGCAAACATTGTCACCACTATTTTTAAAAAGGGGCTTTTTAGAATTTTACATTACATATATTTGTGTCTACTGTTAGGAACAGGAGAGACATACATGGAGAGGAGATTATTACTATAAATTTTTACACATTAACCTATTTTAAATTCTTCATTGAATGATTTTTATAGAAATGTGCTTGGGCATTATCTAACTCCTCCAGTTGTTATGGTGATTGAAAGTTGCAATTTGTGGATTTCTATAAGGCTGTTAAATACTAAATAAAGAAATCAAAGCTTATACTATGGTAGTAATTCAAATAAACCACAGCTCCATTTAGAAATTTGTTCCTATTAATATTTTAATTGTTTTATTATCATAATATTAGGAACATTCACATGTGATGATTCTGCTTCTATGCCTTATAATTAATGGTAAATAATAGAGAAACTTGTTATCTTTTATATCTTCTCACTTTGGACAACTTTAGTAGCATCTTTGATATTTTTATCATTTCCATGGTGCTGTACAAAAATGTATCAATGAATTTGCATTAGTTGGTTACTGATAAAAAATCCTATATTAATAACAATGATGAAAATAGTACTTTTAAAAGTAAAATAACATATATTTATATTTTTTGAATCTAATACATCTGTGCTAAATTAGTAAGCTCATTCCTTTCCTTTTTCATTACTTCTAATAAACATCCCAACAGGGAGACTGAGTGCATGTTGTTTTGCATATTTATCAGGGTCTTCTTCAGAGTCACTTTTAAGACTTTCTTTTACCCACCATGCTTTTCACTCAGGTTAGGATACCATTCAACATATATAAACTGCTGGGAGAAAGATGTGGAGAATGTGTGGTAGTCATGATTGGAGTCTCTTTACTTTGGGAAAGTAAGGCAGTAGAAGAAAGAGAAATCTGAAGGTTAAAGTCATAAACAAGGACTGTGCATATGAATTATATACCTAGAGGTAGGTTTCTGTTCTATTGAATAACTCAGTTTATGTAATAGCAATATAAGAACTCTTGAAATATTACTTTAGCTCAGGCGACAAAAGTTGTTTTACCATAGCTTATACAGTTAGGTCTCAGTTTCAGTTCATTTCCATGCAGAAAAAAAAATTAAAAAGCTGAATTTGTTTCACTCTCATGTACATGATTCAGAGGTATTTAACCTTCAAAATGATTGATAGTGACCTAGTTTGAAAGAATAGTGGAAGGCTAAATATGCTTTTTATGAAAAATTAGCCATTCCAAAGTTCTCCAGTATAGCTGCAATACAGGAAGCTAGGTCATCCTCAAGAGAGAATGAAAGAAAAATTTGCTGTACTTGTATTGTAAGACCAAAAGAGCTGCCATCTTCAGAGTCAGGCACTGGAGTGTAATGACTCAGTTTAATGCTGAGCAACTAAGAGAACATCTCAAACATCTAGATGCATCTTATTCTACTGACAGAAGCAACATTGGAGAACATAAATATCACTGAATGAAGCCACGCTGCTGACCCTTTCTTGATGTCCTCTGTGTTGCTATTTTTAGGGCAAAGTCCTTTAGTACCCTTTTGGCTGTTCAGTGTCAGACAAGGGTATGTGGGACTTAGGATTAAATTTAACAAACTTTAAGCACTGTCTAATATAGCATTGTCTCCTTCTCAGAGAACATAATTAGCTGTTTGGGTCTTTTTTAAAAGAGGTGGAATAACAAGAAAATATGCTTTGTTTTTTCTCCTAATTTTCTTCTCTTGACTTTTGAAAACAGTAGAGCATTTTTCCTGCCTTAACCAAAGCAGGAAATCATTGAGTGTGTTGCAAAGAGAACAGCAGGTGTTTTTCATGGGAAATAAAGGTAAAGAAATGGAGGTGGCTAGGTCAGACTGGAATGGGAAAAAGCTGAAGTAACCCCTCCTGCCTGCCCCTCAGGCTTAAAATTCAAGAATCAAGAGGAAGCCTGTTATCCCGGAAACAGATGCTGTTATGTAAGCCTAGGACCTGCTGCTTCCATTAGGCCAGCTCTGTCCACAACCAAACCTCCAGCTGCAGCTCATCCTAGCTCAGGGCCTCTCCCCCTCCATCATTGAAGGACCTGGCTGAGAGCAGATTCCCTGTGTTTTATAAATAGAGACTACAGTGTTTGTTCTCAAATTCCCATTGCCCTCTGATAGCAAATATTGTCTGTAACCTTTTAAGCCTTTGATATTCCTCTCAGAGTTATACATTTTTTCTCTGAGCTATAAATTTATTTTCAGATATTGCAAAACAACAATATATCAAAACAAAATCTCTCTTTAAAGCAAAACAAAATAGGACAATATTGCACAAAATAAAACAAAACAGAAAACACTTCACAAAATTCATCAGTCCAAAGGGAATGAATGTCAGAAAGACTTGGGCCAACACAGCTGCTGGATGTGGGAGTACTATCCTGACATCCTCCCTCCTGTCTTGTGCCTCCTTTGAATTTCATCACACTTTCTTCCATCTTCCTCACTTCCTCTTCTTTCAAATAACCTTGAAATAAATTTCAACTTATCAGTATTTAAAATTCATCTTAATTTTTTTCTGGTTGGTAAGTGAAACATTTTAAAAGAGAAATCAATAATACCAGCAATAACAATATTTTCAATAAAGATCACACATATCTACATAGATAAAAATTGTGAAAATATTCACTGGTTATGAGTACAAATGTCATAGTACTGTAAAATTAACCACAATTTTATATTAATGAGCATTCATGCTATAAAATAGGTACCTCATTAAGTTGGATACATCATTATAAAGGATAATAATATATATTTGCACTTCATTAAAAAAAGCTGTGAGCCTTGTATTTTAGTTTAGATGCTTGAAATTTGATCAGTCACACAGTAAGCTACAGATTGAATGATTGCAATAATAGATATTTCTGAAAGATCATGGTTTTTCTATGATAATTTGCTGAATTTGGCAAAAAAGAAAAAAATCACTCAGGTGTCTAGTATAAGGAGTAAACTTCTCAGGAGGTACGAAGCTTTTAATCAAAACAAGTGTTACTGGCACTTTTGAGTCAGGCCCCAACAAGGGTCTTCCTGCCCAGTGTAGCTTACACCAATAGAGGGTGACCTAGTTTGATTCAGAAGCTAAGGAAAGCTTTATTCCTCGATCAAAGAACGAAGAGATGTAAGCTCGCACTCTAGAGCCCATGCTCTCTCAACAAGCAGTGGGCGGGCCTGCTTTATAGGTATCTTTCCCTTAAGGAGGGGTAGGGGTGGAGCTCTCTCAGGGCAGGCGCAGCTGTGCTGCTCAGGCTCCCTTTCCGCAGTGCCTGGTGGGGAGTCTTTGCACACAGTCTGCTGCCGCCGTCTTGAATTGAGTGTCCCAGAGCTGAGGTGTCTGGCGTGGCCCTTTGGCACTAGGATCTCTGGCCTGAAGTACCAGGTGCTAGGCCTCTGCACGCAGCATCCTATGAGCGAGTGAGGCAGTGAGCAGAAAGGAAAAAAGTAAGGTTAGATTTTATTTTATTATGCAGATTCTCTTTTCATTTCCCGGGAAATGTTAATGGGCTTTGCCTGTGACGATGTTTCAAAGGGACTGTTTCCCCATAAGGAAAGGGTTGGATTACTGGAGGAGCTGGGGTTAGTAGAATTAGGTTTGGTCCACAAGCCAATTAGCCCTTGTCCATCATGGACCAGTTCTGAACAGAGGAACCACGTTTCCTGGAGTAGAGGTTTTCATCCCCCACTGACGGAATGCTCTCAGTTACCCGTTCATGCACTCTGCTTTGGCTTGAACAAAGGTTATTCAGGCTTCTCTCCTCTCTGCAAGTTCCTGAATTTTAACTTTCCCCAAGTCTGAGCAAGAGCTGAAAGCTCATCCTGGGAACTGGCTGACCACAGGGAGACACTGTTCCCGTCGGACTCCACCCATCATTTTCCCTTGCTTGTGCAACTTTCCCTTATAAGTTTTTGCTGATCTTCGTTACCCCTCCTCTCACCTGTGTAGGGAGATGCAGAGTTCTTGTAGTCGTGTTGCTCAGGGCACTTCAGATTGAAGTGCTGGTCGCTGCATCTCTGCACATGGTACACCATTGCCATCTTGAATTGAGGTGTCATTCGCAGAGCTTCTGCACATGGCCTGCCAACTTAAGGTGTCAGTCTGTGCTACAAACTCTAATCCAATGTGTTAGGTGAAGGGTTTCTTCACATGGCTCCCTATGGGCAAGTGAAAGTAGACTAAGCCCAGAAGAAGAGGTTAGACCTCATCTTATCACCTAAATTCCATCTTATTTTTCCTGGAGACTCCAGGGGTCTTTGCTGGTGACACAAGGAGGTGAAAGAAATTTTCTGAGTTGAAGTCGTGAGTGATTTGAAATAATAGAGAAGTATTTATAAAGGAATTTGTGTATAAAGATAACAGTAGTGGCAATTTTTCGAATGAAGGGGTTGTGGAGAAGGACATAGGGGTGAGAGTCCAGGATGGGTGACTGAGAAGCTTGAATTTTTAAAGCTGGCACAGAGAATTATTAGGCAGGATAAAACACGTGTTTGTGCTTCAAGTTGAGGGTCGGCCTATTCTGATTAAGTTAGATGCTATCATCCACATATATGGCAATAATTAAAGAGTTTGGTAATACATAGTAGTGCCTGCCTCAGTGTGTAATAAAACATTATTTGGATAATACAAAACCAATTGTTAATGTCTTTTCTATAATGTCTGAGCTTTTTATCCATAATAAGTATTAGTTTTTAAAGTAAAACAAACCAAAAAAAGGCTAACATTTATAATTGACTAAATGAAACAAAATATTACCCTAGAAGCATGTTTCAACACTGTTTCATTGTCAGATTTTAGAAATTCTAAATCTGGCCACCATGATTGCAGGTTGTAGTTAATAGCAGTAACTGAGAAAGCTGCTGAATCAGTGGTCAATTATTATACAGTAATTTTATGACAATAAGTAGGAAAATATTCTCAGAAGGAATGTAAAAATATGTACATCACTGTTTTTATATACACTTTGCAAATAAAGTGACTTTGAAGAGTAACTTTGTGTACTTATCAGTGAACCTAATATACTCAAACGTCTTTAATGTATTGGAAGGTAAAAACAAGACAAGTTTTATATATAATAAAGAAAAAAAAGCAGAGACCTTGGTATAACTTCTGAATTGAACAATAATAAACTTAAAAAATTATTTTATATTATACCAAGAGTAGAAATCATGGAAGTAATTATTCCCAGATGTAGATAATAGTTTTGAAAAAAATCTAAGAACATATAAAAGCATCATTATATTTATTGATTTCTTAACTCTGTTTTTAATTTTATAGCAAGAGAATTCTCCATCCTGTTCTATAAACAGATTGGGTTTTAATTTTTGGTTTAATTTGCAAGTTGCTATCTACCAGTGAGGTTGAGCATCTGTATATTGTTTAGCTCTTCTGCTTTCTCTTTACATCAATTCCCTATACATATTCTTTGCTCAAATTTTTACTTTTTTTTTTTTTTTTTTTTTTTTGGCCATGCCACATGGCTTGTGGGATCTTTGTTCCCTGGTCAAGTATTGAACCTGGGCCATGTCAGTAAAAGTGAGTCCTAACCACTGGACCACCAGGGAATTCCCATTCTCAACTTTTGTTGGATTCACATTTACTTCTTATTGATTCCAAGGTCTTAGTATATATTAGGTAGCAATCCCTTGCCAATATTAGACATTGCAAATAGCTTCTCTCAGTTTGTGACCAATATGCTTGCTTTGTCTATGAATATCAATGGAACTAAAAAAATCAATCTTCAATCATTGATTTATGAAGCCATTTTAATGATACAGAAATATTATAGCAGTAATTAAAATGAGATTTAAATTTACACATTTTGTTGGTAAAAATTTTTAAATGCAATACAATCAAGTGTTGGTGAGGATAAGTGAAAACAGGAAGACTGGCATTTAGCATTGGACTTTACACTTGCTCAGCCATTCTGGAAATATTCTGGTAATTTTTGTTGAAATTAAATGTGCACATATTCTATGACTAGAGAATAGATTTGAGTACTTATTTTGTACTGGTTTGAGTCCTTATTGTCATGCAAGTGCTCACAAAGAGACTGGCATGTGGATATTTATATGATATTAGTTGTAGCATTCTAAGTATTTATCAATAAGAAAATGAATGAGTGAAATGTACACATAAGATGGGTCACTATGGAGGACTCAGGAGCAGTATGCTATATTTAAATATAGAAAAAAGTTACACTTAAAAACACAGACTTAGGTTGTTTCCATGTCCTGGTTATTGTAAATAGAGCTGCAATGGATATTTTGGTACATGACTCTTTTTGAATTATGGTTTTCTCAGGGTATATGCCCAGTAGTGGGATTGCTGGGTCATATGGTAGTTCTATTTTTAGTTTTTTAAGGAACTTCCGTACTGTTCTCCATAGTGGCTGTATCAATTTACATTCCCACCAACAGTGCAAGAGGGTTCCCTTTTCTCCACACCCTCTCCAGCATTTACTGTTTGTAGATTTTTTGACGATGAACATTCTGACTTGTGTGAGATGATATCTCATTGTAGTTTTGATTTGCATTTCTCTAATGATTAATGATGTTGAGCATTCTTTCATGTGTTTGTTGGCCATCTGTATATCTTCTTTGGATAAATGTCTATTTAGGTCTTCTGCCCATTTTTGGATTGGGTTGTTTGTTTTTTTGATATTGAGCTGTATGAGCTGCTTGTAAACTTTGGAGATTAATCCTTTGTCAGTTGTTTCATTTGCAAATATTTTCTCCCATTCTGAGGGTTGTCTTTTGGTCTTGTCTAAGTTTCCATCAACAGAAGAATGGATAAAGAAGATGTGGCACATATATACAATGGAATATTACTCAGCCATAAAAAGAAACAAAATTGAGTTATTTGTAGTGAGGTGGATGGACGTAGAGTGTCGTACAGAGTGAAGTAAGTCAGAAAGAGAAAAACAAATACCATATGCTAACACATATATATGGAATCTAAGAAAGAAAAGAAAAAAAACGTCATGAAGAACCTAGGGGCAAGACGGGAATAAAGACACAGACCTACTAGAGAATGGACTTCAGGATATGGGGAAGGGGAAGGGGAAGCCGTGACAAAGTGAGAGAGTGGCATGGACGTATATACACTACCAAATGTAAAATAGATAGCTAGTGGGAAACAATCGCATAGCACAGGGAGATCAGCTTTGAGACCAGCTAGAGTGGTGGGATAAGGAGGGTGGGAGGGAGGGAGACGCAAGAGGGAAGAAATATGGGAACATATGTATATGTATAACTGATTCACTTTGTTATAAAGCAGAAACTAACACACCATTGTAAAGCAATTATACTCCAATAAAGATGTTAAAAAATAAAATAAAAATAAAATTTTAAAAAATACACAGACTTGACTAAAATGGAAGATGAGACCTACAGCATAACACTATTTTTATTAAGCAATGTATGGATAATTTTAATATGCTTTTTCTAGGATATACACATATCTAAGAACATTTATTAAATACTTAAAATCATAATTATAGAAATATTGGAATGTGAATAATGGTCAAACAGAGATAGTGAAGTAAAATAAAACAAGAGGGGAAATTTGTTAGTCAAGATGATACTAATGTTCCAAGAATTCTTTGCATTAGTATTTTCCTATAGTTAACTGCATTCTTCCCACACCAAAATAATAATAATAATAATAACGATAATAGGAAGAGAAGAATGGAAAAGCATAGGTGATAATCTAGAATAGCATGATTAACAAAATGTATCAAACAATTATACTGAATAATGAAATGATAATATATTTAGTATTAGCATTAAGATATACATTTGTGACTTATTTAGGAGAGAAAGGATGGGAGAGAAAACAAAAGCAAAAGTCTGAAAAAAATATTATGTGTTTAGCGTAAAAATATCAAATACTTACAATAAAATATTATACAAAGTTACTTTACTGGAAGATACTAATTTAACACAAAACCAGCAAAGCTCCAGTGGTTAGCTAAACAGGCGGAATAATCATCCTATTTTTTTTTTTTAACTAGGTTGTCTGAGGTAATACTATTTTCCCTATAACAAAAAAAGAATTTTCATCTCCTTTGGTGATATTGTTTTTCCCTCTACCTTTCAATGCTTTCTGGAGAATTGTAAATTTTACTCCCAAGTAAGGCCAAATAAATGAGTCCATTCAGAATGCAGTTTTCTTTCCTCTGTTAATACTATTGCCAAAATAAAATCACTTAAGTGTTGTAGATAATAAGTTGTCTACTTGATGCCATTCTCACTATTGTAAAAGAATAATCAATTTCTTATTTTTGAATAACATGTAATTACATATATAGTAAAATCATTCAGTGAATAGAAACTTTTCCTGTTAAGAATAGTATAGTCATTCTTTGTTCCAAATATAACTGTGAAATAATCCTGTATTTAATTACCTGCCACAGACTTCCCTAGTGGCACAATGGTTAAGAATCCGCCTGCCAATGCAGGGGACACGGGTTTGAGCCCTTGTCCGGGAAGATCCTACATGCTGTGAAGCAACTAAGGCCGTGTGCCACAACTACTGAGCCTGCACTCTGGAGTCCACAAGCCACAACTACTGATCCTGCATGCCACAACTACTGAAACCTGCACACCTAGAGGCTGTGCTGTACAACAAGAGAAGCCACTGCAATGAGAAGCTCATGTGCAGCAACAAAGACCCAATGCAGCCAAAAATAAATAAATAAATAAAAAATTTTTAAAGAAATACCTGCCATAATATATTTTTAGTAGTAACATAACCACTTCAATTTTACTCCATACTAAGGACGGAAATTGAAGTTTTTTTCTGAAGGAGAAGAACTTCACTCAACTAGTATTACAGAACACTGAATGGCTTTAAAAATTAGCTTCTGCTGCAGACTTGGTCATGTTTCTCAATTAGTTCAAAGAAAAACAGTGCTTGTAAGAGAAACAGAAATATGTTGAAATAACTTTTGATGAAAATTAACATTGTTTAAATCATGAGCAATATCAAGTTGCTTTATATGCTGCACTGTCAAAAGTAAAAACAAAAAGCAAAATCTACATGTGCATGCAGCTTTTCAGTGTATCTATTTTCTGAGTTCAAACTACCACTCTAACAGCAATTTTCAGACATCAATGAAAGTTCAAAGGAAATTTTCAGATTTCAAGATGCATTTAATTATAAAATGGAAGAACTTCCATATAATCTTTGCTTGGAAGTGATTACTTGCAATGTAATGATATGATAAAAGGCAAATATCAAGAAAAGAATCAAATAGGGTTCTATAAATATGGTCAGTTAAAAGCATATACTTGTGGGTTGATGCTAGTATTTGGCATTACCGATCTCCATGAGGAAAGATTTTCATAGAGGAAATAAGTAAAATCTCATCACATATCAATATTAACAGATAAATATTTGCAAAAGTTAATATGGAAGACAAATTTTGAATCCCAATGAAACAAAACAAAACCAAAAAAAAAAAAAAAGAGAGAGAGAGAGAGAAAAAGAAATCCCATTATTCTCATTAGTAGACATTTATTACAAAAAATCATATTCAAAAGATTTTTTTTTGTTTTCTCTCTTATACAAGGGTATGCATTAAATCTTCACTCTTGTCTTTTGATCCTTAAACCCTATAATATCTACTATTTGGTCCTTTGTCAGAAAATGTTTGCTGCCTTCATAATTAGAAAACTACATATATTTGTCTAAAGATTTTAAGCATTTTGCAATTTGCAATCCATATTTTCTAAAAATTAATAAAGATGTAATTGTTTTACAGTATACATAAACATTGCAGAAAAACTTTCAGCAACATTTATGATTGTTATATATCAAGTTTTGATATACAGTCATATTTGCTTCTGCTTTACTTAATCTATCTCCACCCACATGCTTATATGCAGTCATATATATACATATATATCCTTAGCCATAAAACTTTAGTCGTATATATGTACATATAAATATATACATATACTATATATACATGTACTTATATACTATATATATGTATATATAGTAGTCATATGCATATTTCATTACTCATATATGCATATGCATATATATGTGTATTTGTGTGTGTTAATGTATGTAAGGGTATATATATATATACAGTGAGAGGATAATTTTTTTAATTGGAGCTTTACAATGTTGTGTTAGTTTCTGCTGTATAGTGAAGTAAATCAACTATATGTATACCTATATCCCCTCCCTCTTGGACCTCCCTACCATCTGCCCCCCTCATCCCACCCATTTAGGTCATCACAGAGCACCAAGCTGAGCTTCCTGTGCTTTATAACATGTTCCCACTCACTATCTATTTTACACATGGTAGTGTATATATGTCAATCCTGATCCCCTAATTCATCCCACCCTCCCCTTCCCCCATTGTGTCCACATGTCCATTCTGTACATCTACATCTCTATTCCTGCCCTGCACATAGGTTCATCTGTACCATTTTTTCTAGATTCCACATATATGTGTTAATATACAATATTTGGTTTTCTCTTTCAGGCTTACTTCACTCTGTATGACAGACTCTAGGTCCATCCACATCTCTACAAATGACCCAATTTTGTTCCTTTTTATGGCTGAATAATATTCCATTGTATATATGTACCACATCTTCTTTACCCATTCTTCTGTCACTGGACATTTAGGTTGTTTCCATGACCTGGCTATTGTAAATAGTGCTGCAATGAACATTGGTGTGCATGTGAATTATGGTTTTCTCAGGGTATATGCCCAATAGTGAGATTGCTGGGTCATATGGTAGTTCTATTTTTAGTTTTTAAAGGAACCCCCATACTGTTCTCCATAGTGGCTGTATCAATTTACATTCCCACCAACGGTGCAAGAGGGTACCCTTTTCTCCACACCCTCTCCAGCATTTATTGTTTGTAGATTTTTTGATGATGGCCATTCTGATTGATGTGAGGTGACACCTCATTGTAGTTTTGATTTGCATTTCTCTAATAATTAGTGATGTTGAGCATCTTTTCATGTGTCTCTTGGCCATCTGTATGTCTTCTTTGGTGAAATGTCTATTTAGGTCTTCCGCCCATTTTTTTGGGGGGGGGCGTACACGGGCCCCTCACTGTTATGACCTCTCCCATTGTGGAGCACAGGTTCCGGACGTGCAGGCTCAGTGGCCATGGCTCACAGGCCCAGCCACTCTGCGGCGTGTGGGATCCTCCCAGACCGGGGCACAAACCCGTGTCCCCTGCATTGGCAGGCGGACTCTCAACCACTGCGCCACCAGGGAAGCCCCCGCCCATTTTTTAATTGGGTTTTTTGTTTTTTTGATATTGAGCTGCATGAGCTATTTGTATATTTTGGAGATTAATCCTTTGTTGCTTTGTTTGCAAATATTTTCTCCCATTCTGAGGGTTGTCTTTTCATTTTGTTTGTGGTTTCCTTTGCTGTGCAAAAGCTTTTAAGTTTCATTAGGTACCATCTGTTTATTTTTGTTTTTATTTTCATTACTCTAGGAGGTGGGTCAAAAAAGATCTTGCTGTGGTTTATGTCACAGAGTGTTTTCCCTATGTTTTCCGCTAAGAGTTTTATAGTGTCCGGTCTTACTTTTAGGTCTTTAATCCATTTGGAGTTTATTTTTGTGTATGTTGTTGAGGAGTGTTCTAATTTCATTCTTTTACATGTAGCTGTCCAGTTTTCCCAGCACCACTTATTGAAGAGGCTGTCTTTTCTCCAGTGTATTTTTTTGTCTCCTTTGTCATAAATTAGGTGACCATTTGTGTGTGGTTTTATCTCTGGCCTTTCTATACTGTACCATTGATCTATATTTCCGTTTTTGTGCCAGTACCATATTGGCTTTATTACTGTAGCTTTGTAGTATAGTTTAAAGTTGGAGAGTCTGATTCCTCCAGCTTCGTTTTTCTTTCTCAAGATTGCTTTGGCTATTCGGGGTCTTTTGTGTTTCCATACAAATTGTAAAATTTTTTGTTCTAATATGTGCAGTCATATATATATGTATATATCCTTAGCCATAAAAATTTAGCTATATATATGTGTGTATATATATATTTATATATAGTAGTCATATGTGTATTTCGTTTGTCATATATATGTATATATATATATATATGTATATGTGTGTATTAATGTATGTAAGGGTATATATACAGTGGGAGGATAATTTTGAATTTTTTTTATTTTTAAGATAGATTTTGACATTAATGTTTAATTGTACTGGTGACATGAAATGATCTTTTCTTATATGTGTCTAATTCTTGATATATAAGTTAAATTGTATTTATAATACAGGTATACATTGTTTTATTGCCTTTCACTGTATTGCACTTCACGGATACTGCATTTTTTTTTTTTTTTTTTTTTTTTTTTTACAAATTGAAGGCTTATGGAAACCCTGCATCAAGCAAGTCTATTAGTACTATTTTTCCAATAGCATTTGTTCACTTTGTGTGTTTGTGTAACGTTTTGGTAATGCTTGAAATACTTCAAATTTTTTTCATTATTATTATACTTGTTATGGTGAACTTTGATGTTACTACTGTGACTTGCTGAAGGCTGAGATGATGGTTAGCTGTTTTTAGCAATAAAGTATTTTTTAATTAAGGTATGTTCATTGTTTCTTTTAGGTATAATGATGTTGCACACTTAATAGACTACATTGTAGTCTACATTGTAGTCTCAGCATAACTTTTATATGCACTGGGAAAACAAAAAAAAATGTGTAACTCTTTTTATTGCAATATTTGATTTGTTGTTGTGGTCTGGAACCAAACCCACAATATCTCCAAGGTATGCCTGTATACTCTTGTGTGTGTTCTGTCTTTCTCAAATTTTTGGAAGAAACTTTTTTGTTATAGGAGTTAGCTATTTCTTAAATATTATGTAGAAATCCTTTATAAAATTCTCTAAACCATTTTTGTCGTTAAATATATAATAAAAATAGTTTTATTAAAGGTTAATGTTCAAATCAGATATTCTATATTTTTAAACATTTATATTTTTTAAAATGAAAATTTCATGAAACCTATGTATAATTTAATACATTTGTACAAGGTGAAAACTCATGTGATAGCCACACCCAAGTCATGATACAGCACCCTGAAACTTTGTACTTCCTCCAATCATTACATTTCTTCTTTCCAATTGTTAGTACAACTAACATATAGTTAAGTTTTGCCTGTGTTATGACTGTTTAGATAAATGGAATAAATTAGTATATATTAGTTTGCTCCATGTTTCTTTAACCTAATATTATACTTTTAGGTTGTTGAAATAGTTGTATTTCATTCATTTTCTTCATTTTCAATAGTGTATCTTGTAACTGTATTACATTTTATTGACCTACTCTGGTAAGAGCAAGTAAGGAGTCAAGCATTAGCCTTGTGATCTGTTCTCTCCCTTTCCCCTGGGAAGAAAGAAGTCAGGTATCCCAGTCTAATCTCCTTGTAAACATAATAATGGCAGATCTCCTGGCAAAAAGTCTAAATTTCTTTTTATCTGGGATGAGAGTTCTTATCTATGAAGTGCTTTTAGCATATTTGCCTGGTTATCTAGGATTGCTTACTGTTAACACACTTTGGGTCTATGGACTTATTGGACATGGCTCCCTTGACAATGTCACATCAGCTGTGTAACTATCTGAGTAAAAAATGTAGATGTTTCATGATCTCAATGGCTAAGTGAGCTTACCTCAAACTTCACTTAGAAATTTCATCTATTTTCCAAAGCCTAAGTATGTCCAGTATTAGAAAAAATGGCCTAGGAATTCTTGCAAGAGATCCTGGATCTCTACTTTCTGCTGTGTATTTGTATTCTTGAAATGATTATAAAGCTTGAAAGTGAGTAAGATTTCTAGTTCACAGGAGTCTAACCTGACAATTTGACCCTCTGTGTTTTTTCAATGGGCATTCAAGTTGTTTTCAATATTAAACTTAATTTAGGTTGAGTACCCTGGACACATATCTTGAACTGAAGATATGCATTCAGAGATTTATTAGGGGAATACATGTGAAGGAGTAAGGATAAAATTTTATCTGCAGTGGAATTGCAGCAGAGGACACAAGAGATCCCATAGGGAGCTCTGAAGCTGGTGTGGGCTTTCAGAAATTGCCCATATTAACACAAAAGAGCTGGGAATTTGTACCACACAATTACTAGTTATTGGAGGAGGAATTTTTCCAGGACAAGGTTTAAACTTGGTAAATCAGCTCCTTCTACCTGAGACAACATTAAGGTAAGAGATGACAGCCCAGCAGCCCTCAGCTGCTTTAGCTCCAGCAACTGCTTAATTGCTATCTCATGGAAAACTCTGGGGTAGAACTTCCTTATCTGAATCCTACCTATGGATAAATTAAACCATGGTATTTTTTTTTTTTTTTTTTGGTCTTTTAACATCTTTATTGGGGTATAATTGCTTTACAATGGTGTGTTAGTTTCTGCTTTATAACAAAGTGAATCAGTTATACATATACATATGTTCCCATATCTCTTCCCTCTTATGTCTCCCTCCCTCCCAACCATGGTATTTTTTATAAAAATACTTAAGTACAACTGTTCTTATAAGACATGTGCCAAGATTCAGAGCCACTCTTTCTTCAAAGAATAATAAGAGGAGCAAGATAAAGAAGATGAGTAAAGAAAATAGCAGAACTCATTCTCTATCTTGACCTCCGAATACATAAAAAATCATTAATAGTTTCTTAAATCTCCCTGAGAGAGCCCAGAACACGTAGAGAGAGCCTGGAACACATATTTAATCTTCAGGATAATTATGATCAGCTAGAAGAATATGTCTAAACTTTAAAAATATGGTCCAGATTATTTTCTTATCTTGAAGAAAAACCGACATTAAATATGTGTAATATGTGAAACATTATCATTCTCTATTTATGACAAAATTACTTTTCAAGTGATGAAATGTTATTTGAAGACATTACCAATGTAATTGTGAGAACTGCACCATAGTGAACCTTTTTAAAGCATTCTCTTTAACTAGCAAAACCAGCATCTAGACAACATATAGATTCTTGTTTTCAGAAGTTAATTTTTCAGGTCATACATTGCTTTAAGCAATATTTCAAGAAATCTGCAAAACAAGAATTTCATACGAACAACCAGGGATTAGAGGAGAATAACTGAATATATTTTATGAAATAAGCCATACATTCTTAGTAATTAACATTTTAAACATAAATGAATTCAACTATTACAACCATGCAGGCCTAAGTAGAAACATGTTTGCATTTAACTTCTAATCCTTGTTAATAGACCATTGCTGAAGACCTTCTTGAACTGTCTTCTTTCCTTTTAGTCATCATGGTTTTGTGTCTCATAAATAAAATATTCATTTATAATTTTAAATTGCTCTCCTGGACTCACAGTATTTCATTTATGGCTGTAAAAGATTATCCTTACTGTCTAAATTCAGTTTTAAATGTTTTCTCCCTCACCTTCTTGGAACCCATTCAATGTATCTCCAGTACTGTTTGCCTGTCTCTTTTCATATTTGCTATGTACACCCTGAACAGTGCCCGGAATTGAATATGACTTATATGTCTCTACAATAACCCCTTTCCTTTACTGTGGTTATAGTTCTTCTTCTTTTTATAGTACTAATAAAATAATCAAGTTTACTTACTTTCTAAATGTTTTCTTTTGTTCTTTTCTGAACACTGACCTACTTGTTCTGTAGTAAGGAAGAAAATAGACCTTATTTTTTCTAGTCTATGTCTCCTGATATATTGTTTTACATGGAACATATCTTTATAGTTAAATTTCCCCAAGAGATTCACTGAAACTTGATTCTTACTCTTAAATGTTGACCGTTCCTACTGTCACTAGAATTGCATTTGGGAATTGTCGACTTACGAAAAAAAAAAAAAAAAAAGCTCTCAAATTGTGTATTGATATTATGAAAAATAACCATTCCGTTCTACAAAATGAGGGAGTCTGGGTCCCCGATTTATGAATAATTGTCCCAATGAGGCACCCAGGTTTAGGTCTATATAGTATTTTGGGTTTATCTGTTACATTGAATTGTATTCAATTTAGAGACCAAAACATGACTCTGGTCTATTAGCAAGGTATAGCAGCACACAAGGCAATTCAGGAAAAGAAACACTCTGATCTTTGCTGGGGCAGAGTGGCTTATACATGGTGCTCAGATACTCTGAGTTATGGAAGGTCAGAGAGCACTTCAGATGTCCAGTAGAAAAGTAAATGTGTAGTATAACCTATCCATCTAGGGACAAGGAGGAGGAGAATTCACAGGTAAGATCAAGGTTGGATATGGTTTCTGGGAGCAAAGTCAGCTAGGTTCTGGTGTTTAGAAAGTAAGTAAACAGTTTCTGGGCTTGGGACATTTTTCAGGAGTTTCACAATAGTTTTATGCCTCGTTTTCTTTATGTACTACTTCACTTTTCAAATAAATTTGAAACTGAAAATATGTTAATGTGATATGCACTAGATTCCATTACTATGCTCACATTTCATAAGATCTAGCAATGTGGTCTCTTAAACCATAATATTATGTTTAATTGTTACATGTTTTTTTATAAAAGCAATCATTTAGTTTTTTCATTAAGATGCTTTTATAGTATTTGTAATGAGAAACACCATAGTCCATTTCACAATTAACATATGTTCTCAACTCAGTTACATTTCAAGTAATGAATAATTTCACAAAGGAGATGAAAATAATTTGTATAAAATACATATAGTATCATCTATATCTTTATCATCTTTGATATGGAACTGTATCTGCTAAAAGTACTTAAATACAAATCACCGAATACAAAACATAATAAGTATTTGCTAGTCATTCAATTATTATGATGACTATGAAGAACTGGTGTGAGTCAATCAACATTAACAAATGTTTGGCCACTTTCATTTGACTTTTCTGTTCAAATGAGATTGTAATGAATTAGAATGTGTCCTAAATCCAGTTACTGGTGTCCATATAAGAAGACCATAGGAAGACACAGACATAGAGGAGAGAATTCCAAGCAAATATGAAGGCAGAGATTGGAGTGACACATCTATAAGCCAAAGAACATCAAAAATGACTGCAACCACTAGAAGCCAGGAGAGAAGTGTGGTATTGATCCTTCCCTAGAGACTTTAGCAGGAGCATGGCCTTGTCAGCACTTTGATATTGGACTTCTAGCCTCCAGAATTGTGAGGGAACACATCTCTGCTGCTTTATGCTACCCAATTTACAGTAATTTGTTACCTTTGTCCTAAGAAACGAATACACAGGCATTATGCTGGTTGTTACTGGAAATTCAATAGAAGAGAAGATCTGAATTCTACTGGGAAGAATAGACAAGGAAGCAGATGATTACAAGGCATTATGATATGTCTTATAATGTGTTGTTTGGGAGTACTAAGTGGTTCATCTAACTTAAGAGTATCAGAAGTCAAGTAAAACTTCTTGAAGCAAAGAATGTCTGAATAGAAACTTGAAGATAAGTAGATGTTAGGAAGAATGGGGAAGGAGAATAAATCCTGCAGGAGAAAGTATGCAAAATCATCCTGGTAGCTATGGCAGGAATGATCTTTGCATATCTGTATAAGTAAAGTAGTAACGGAAGTAAATTAGTTTTTACAAAGCCAAGGGTGTGGAGAAACTTAAAGCAGAATAAGTAAGGTTTACTGGTCATTCACAACATTTACATACACACTGAAGGCAAGAAGACTCCTTCTAAATTAAGTCAGAAACATGGGGAGAAATGTTACCAGCTTTATTGTTAGTAAAGGAGTAACTAATTTGCATATGAATCTAAAGTGTTTTCTTACACCTTTTGCCCAGTGAGTTGGATTTACTCTTCCAGTTTAAGGCAGAAGAGCTTAACTACTTTCAAATCACCACCCGCTAAGACAAACCCTGTACCAACAGGTTTGCTGGTCACACAGTTAGAATTTTTTTTTTTCGGTTTCCTTTGCAGTTAGACATGGCCACATGACTGGGTTCTGGCTAAGAGAATATGAAGAGAAGTGAAGTATAAGTCTATAGACCTGTCCCATTAAATCTTTCCATGTGCATTCCCTCTTTCTTGATCCCCTTCCTGGTGATCTTAGGTGAAATAATATTGACGATTAGAGAGCCATAATATAGAAGGAGTTTGGTTTCTTGATTTATGGACAGTCACCCCAATGAGGCACAAAGATTTAGGTCTACATTGGATTTTTTAAATTTATCTGTTTCAGCAAATAGAAGTATTCTGAATAATAATACAGGCAGAAGCAGAGAGAAGAACACTAGCAACTGTAGGGAAAGCATTTGTGAGAGAGAGTAGATTAGGCTACTTGTGGCCTATCTCCATTTTCCACAGAGATTCAGAAGGAGAAAGAGAAAAATGTATTTTCAAAACTCAAGAGTTTGGGATAGAAGACAAATAATGGGTGAAAGTTGGCCTCTGTAATTTTCTTTAACTTGATTCCTCCCAATAATTAGAGGCTGTGTCTCTTCCTGTCTACAGAAATATAAAGTGTCAGATAATGAATGCTGTACCCCTTTTCTCACATACATGACGTAGCATTGAACACAATTAAGATTCATCATAAAAAGTCACCTAGATTGGGAAATGGATTGAAATTTTACTAAATTTTACGATAATGAAAGTTAGAAGGTAATGGTAGTAATCCAAGTTATACCTTTGGTATTTCTAGTACAGATGGAATGAATATGTGCTAATTCCAAATATAGTTAGAAGGTGGAGTTTAAAGACATTGGTAATCATTTGTAAATACAGGACCACACAAGTCGTTCACTAATATACTAAATATATGAAAAAATATATGTAGAGTGTAGGTTCTTGACAATTATAAATAGTATCATCAGTCTGTAGGTTATTGGGTTTTAGTTGACTATGGAAATTCAAAGAGAAAATGCCTTGTAGGATGTGTGTGTGTGTGAATCTACAGTGGAAGTACTTGTTCAGAGAGAAAGTAGAATGAGAAGAGAAAAAGTTAAAAATAAAATTCTAGGTAAATGTGAGATGAAGAAATCTATTAACATGACTCTTAAGAAGTCTCTTAAAGAGAATACACCTCAGTGCCATTGTTAGCTGATCTATCTGACTGGAATGATCACTTAACCCTGTTTTTCCTATCATTTCAACATGACTTTGAGGTATTTTTTGGAAATCTGCTTAAAAGTTATTTCACAAAGTGTATTTTCCACATAAACCACTTCTGCCTACTCCAGGCTATGATATGATTTAATGGTACATATAACTGAAGAAGGAAATCATTTTGGAAAAGCAAGGACAAATGTTAATTAGTTTTCTTCATTTGAATTTTAGCTTAGTAGAAAATATTTCACTTGAAGAAACTAAAACATTATAGTGCTATATTTGATTTGTTGTAAATATACCTTAGCTTTCTTGTGACATTACTAGACACTCTCTACCCTTCTCCATATAGGTTGGTAGTACTCACTACAATCCATCAGGTAATGTGGTCAATGCCAGAAACAAGATTGCATAGCATAGCTGATAATAGGATAGTCATTCTGAATAAAAAACAGTGTAGGACATGACAATATGGCCTTGAAGTCTAGCATTCTAAGAATAATTCACTTTTTTTTTGTTTTGTTTTGTTTTGTTTTGCGGTATGTAGGCCTCTCACTGTTGTGGCCTCTCCCGTTGCGGAGCACAGGCTCCGGACGCGCAGGCTCAGTGGCCATGGCTCACGGGCCCAGCCGCTCCGCGGCATATGGGATCCTCCCAGACCGGGGCACGAACCCGTATCCCCTGCATCGGCAGGCGGACTCTCAACCACTGCGCCACCAGGGAGGCCCGAATAATTCACTTTTGAGCAGAGAAATTTAATCTGTAATATAGAAATGTATTGAGTAAGGAAAGAAAGATTTATGTAAACATCACAGTCCGTGAACATGTTTTATATTGGAACCAGTTTGAACCTTTCTTTCCAGTTTTACTGAACTTTGGTTTATATTCATTGAAGAAAAAGGGAAAATCCCCAGTTTTATTGTGAGAGTTTGTTCCTGTTGTGTGTCACCTTTCACACCAAAAATCCTTTCCAGTTCCATGTAGCTATAGAGTTAATAACATCCAGTAAAGTGGAGGGAGTGAGGGTGATTTGTATTATATGCCACATAGTGTAACTCAGAATAACCTGCCTTCTATAAATATGGGTAAGAAATAAGGGTATGTGCAAAAGAAAAATTAATAGAATCAGCCTTTCTGTGTTGCACTGTTTTGTCTTTCAGCTTTAGTGAATATACTATATTGTATTTTTATGTTTTCAACATTTTTATATTATCCTGCATGTTGTCACATGAGAGATCATCAAAAAGGCAGTGCTTCTGAAATATTATAAATATGATGAAGTGAACTGAAATGAGAATTTCAAATTATACTGTCTAGAGATAAGTGAAAGTACCTTTCTACATAGCTCTAATGGTAATCAGATCACTTACCTTGGGGAAATACATGTTCTAAATCTCCCTCTGCTATTATTTTCTGCTCTTCATATGGTTTGAATCTAAATCACAACTCACACATCTGTGTTTTTAAAAGTCTGTTGAGAGGTCATTAAGCCTTTCTGTACCAGGTACTAGTCCTCAGAGCTTTGTTTTCTTTGTGCATGTTATTTAGTTTGTATGAGTGATGAACAACCTAAAAAACTTGAGTATGAAGTAAACATATTTTTGGGTGGCCAACTAATTGTAGAGCAATTCTTTGACCTTTCCTCTCATTCACTGACGCAAATCAAGTGTATTTCAAACAGTGCTGCCTTAACTTGTTCTCAGAGCAAAGTTACAGCATAAAAGTAGTTCACCTCTGAATGTCTTAAGATAGTGATTCTACTCTTGACTCAGAAGAGCAAATTAAAAAAAATGATGAAATGCTGTGGATGGCAGTATTCTTTAATAATGTCCAAAGGCCTAGCTGAGATAGCTTGTCCCATTTCATGTGTATGAAATGACAGCTTTGCAAGGTGTATGATTGAGACAACAATAACAAAATAACTCCAGAAGATACCGTACTCTGCAATTTTGAAAATAGTGCTATTCCTGAATATGACTAATTGGAAATTGCTTAAGTATGGAAAGTATCAGATATAAAGGAAAATGATATACAAAGTGAGTGAGAGGTAGCATTTTCCCCAGGCCATATAGTTTTATCTATAAAACAATCTGGGAAGTTTTAATATTATTTACTTTACAATAGATTTTGATTGAAATAAAGACCAAAGTTATTGGTTACACTGATCATATTGATAAGTAAAATCATATCCAAGCAGATTGAAAATGATTAAAGTTCCTAAAATCCTGAGAAGTTTTGATGTAAAGTGTATAGATAGCACCTACTTTACTTGCTTTAGTAAAGTCTTAATATGAATCATGTAACTATAACATTAACTTCTATTAAAACCTTATGAGATAAACTTTTTCTTTGTTAGTAGTTTTACTCCATTTTAAATTTCAATCCAGAGCAAAATTACTGTATTTGTCAATTTATATTGTAGCTATTGTTTTAAGAATTTAATCCTTCATTTCTAATTTTTAACACTTGCTCAAGCACATTATAGATATCTGAAAATTACTATGAAATATAAGGTTTAAATTGGAATTCATACAAATTATACCTGGTTAAAATTGTTCAACTATGAAACAGGTACTAAAACTGTTCCCTATTAAATTCCTGAAAACTGAAAGTTATCAATTTAAATCACCATCAACATGTTAATGAATTAGTGAATCAGTTCTATTTTAAGAGAGCTAGTTTATTCCATGTGAAGTATAGTTTTCTTTATATAAAAACACAACGGTCTTAATATATTTATGATACACATTTCCAGAGACTAACCCTGAGGTTGATCACGCTATTGGCCCTCATTACTCTTCCCTCCTGGCTATGTGCCCATTGATATATGACTTTTTGGTTCCTTCCACTAAAGAGATGTGAGGAGTGGGGAGGGATGGAGTGAATATTTTCACACCCCTTGGATTTGGGTTTTGGCATGTGACTTGCTTTGAACAGTTGAATAAGGTGAAAGTGATAACATCCTACTTCTGAAGCAAAGCATAAGAGGTAGTACATTCTGTCTGTCTGTTCTCTCACACCTTTGCTATCACTATGAAAAGAACATCTCCAAACTAACTCATTGATCCAATAGAAAAGACTTGAAGACAAGTGAGCTACCCTTGTACAGCTGAATTACAGAGGCCAATCTAGGTCAGCCAAATCCCTACCAATGGATAGGTGATGAGCAAGTCCATCCTACCTGAAGCAGTTGGGCTGAATCTAAACCAGATGGAAATATGACATAAAGAAATACTAATTGTTATATGACAGTGAGATTTGGACACAGCTTGATACATAGAATTTTTGTTACAAATAGCAAAAAGATGCATATATTCTAGATTTCAGAAATTTAAGCAAGAGACATGGGATGGAAACAATACAATTTTGAAAATGCTAATAGTTCATAGTTCACATAATTAATCAAGAATAATTGTTTTAGTCCCTTTCTTTGTAGATCACAAATACTATTAAATATCATAGAAAGACATCCTACTTAGAAAAGAACGTAAGCATCTTCACCACAGATTTGTCATACATATCTCCCGTGAAGACTCACTTAATGACTCCTTAGGAAATATTGAAAAAAAATTCCATTTATAAGAAATTAGGAAGTATCAGTATATATCTGACTGTGTGTACTTTTTCAATGTCACTTATCCTTGCTTTAATTTCTTTCAAGGGCACTCATCTAAATGGAACTTTATAAGAAAACAGTGAGCTCTAAAAATAGTAAATCTTACAGGATACCCTCTACAGATGATGCTTGCAAGCTTACTTACCATCTGAAAGAACCTGTGAAAGAAAATATAAGAATACTACATTATAAATTTAGGATCAGTGAAAAACATCCATGGCAAATTCAGGCATTGTGCCTACCCTGAAGAAAATTATATCTGTTTAACTGACAGTAATAGTGGTGAAGTACAGGATAAAAATACTATACAGAGGAAAACTGAATAATTATATGATAAAAAAAAGATAACCTAGAAAATAAGCATCACTATCTAATATGCACTATAGGAATCCTAGAAAGAAGCATTAAAAAAAAGTAAAGCCTTTTTTGAGTTAAATCTGGATAGCATTAGATCAATAGTCCCCTTTATGTTTATTGGTAGCAAGACTATTCAGAAAATTACCGTCCTAGTTACAATGCAGGCATTAGATTCATTCTTTCAAGTGCCTACACTTTAGAGATAGATAAAACCTGAGAATAAGGAGGAGGTTAAATGCCATAAAATTCTATTTAAATGATTTTAATGAAAATGTTCAAAATGAAAGTTTCAAATAATATATCTATAACTTTTCAGTCATTCATTTGCATTTCTAAATGTTCAATATTGTGGCATTTATGAAAATGCAAATAGAATTTTAGTCAAACAAATTTATTTAAATTTTATTTAAACTATGCATTTTATATATAAAACATTTTAAGAGCTGTCTCATCTCACATAGTCTCAATATTACAATATTTTTTCAGATTATATAACCTTTATAAAACTTTCTGGAAAAAAACTAATTATATTGTTATATGTCTTCATTTTTCCATTATAAGCATCATTAGAATATGCCTTTTGCATTTTTGCACCTTTAATAGAAGCCACATATGTAGCTATTCCCAGTTTATATTTATAAAAGATGATCATGATAAAATTATAGCAGCAGCAAGAACTCAATGAGGAGACTATATTTTGGTTTTAAAATGCCAAGTCTAAAAGGAAGTAATATTCTAAAATAAGCAAAGTTTGTTAAAAGAGTTTTTTAGGTTTCCTTTTAGCTGCTTCAAATTTATCTACTTTGTTCTTTATATTATCTTCCAGAAAATCAAGGCTTTTATTGGCTTCAACTCTGCCTACCTTTCCTGCATAGTATCCATGCTTCCAAAAGACATCAAATAACTCCTCTTGTCCTAATATGGTCCCTCAATGAACTGAATATCCTGGAATTAATACTATTACGTGGCTCACTTTCCAATGAATCTGAGCTGGAATAATATAATGAAACAATATGGAGAAAATTGTTGCAATTGCTGTTATATAGTAATGGAAATTTGACAACACTGTTGCCTATAATAAAGTGGAAAAAGAGAACATAAAAATAACTTAGTGGGGCTTCCCTGTTGGAGCAGTGGTTGGGGATCCACCTGCTGATGCAGGGGACACGGGTTTGTGCCCCAGTCCGGGAGGATCCCATGTGCCACGGAGCGACTGGGCCCGTGGGCCATGGCTGCTGAGCCTGCACGTCCAGAGCCTGTGCTCCGCGGCAGGAGAGGCCACAGCAGTGAGAGGCCCGCATACTGAAAAAAAAAAAAAAAATAGTGGATTTGGCTAAAGATTTACCAGACAGAATGTTAAAAATGTCAACTATTTATAATATATAATGTAGAACATATAATATGTAATGTGCATTATATAATGCAATATATAGTGTAAGTATCATATATCATATATAATAGACATATTCATACATATGCATTTATGTATGTATACATATATACAAATAATAAATATGTGTATCTATTTCTGAATGTTTAGTTGCATCAGAAAAATGTATCACTTTGCTTAACCTTTTGTTAGGTTTTCTGTTACATGTAGCTAAGCCCATTTCTATTTGATAAAATTGTCAGAGAAGTACAACCCAGATTTCTTGCTGTCGTAAGTGAGAGCTTTCATAAGCTCACCACTACTTATATCTCTACCCTCAGATTTCAACATTCTGCAGTGCATTGTCTTTATTTTAACCAATCCATTCTCCAAATTTTATAACAATATAAAATAAAGATGCTCTTTTAAAATTATTATTTTGTTTAAGTAAGAATAGAAAATTCTGATCTCTTTATATGCTTCTGGAAATGCAGAATAGATATTGATAGTCTGTAGGAAGTTCTTCAGTAAAAAATCTGAATGCTGTGAGCTAAATATTTTCTAAATGTATTTGACCACATAATTCTTATTCAAGTAACACCTTGTATCAATACTCAATATAAGCATTATAGGAGAATGCACTGTGAAATGCTGTGTCTTAGCACATGAAATTCTTACATTCTCTTAAGCATGCTTTTTCTCCTCACTTCAAGGATTTGTTGACAGTGTCGCTGCTGTATCTAAATGCCCGTTTTTTAACTTGTCTTCACCAGGAACACTGCTCTTCTTTACATACAAACTCCTCTGACTTGCATCATGATGACACAGGATTGATTCTGTCCTCGAGAGCCAAGACTAACTTTACAGATACTCTTGGAATTTTCTTAGGAATGGATTCCTTTCCTGGACAATACATCAGGTACACAAATGCTGGTGATCATTGAAAATCCCTAAAACGACACAGGGCTAAGCAAGGAACTTGAAGTTATACCCAAATAGTGTTACTTCTATTGGAAATCTCCTATGAGAACAAGGTGTGTGTGTGTCACACACACACACACACACACACACACACACAGTTAAGCTTAGTTTTTAACTTTTCCTTCAGTCCTTTCAATCCCAATCAAATAGATCCACATTCTTTATCTGGTAGTAGTCTGAACAATGTTATCATTAGACCACTTAGAGTAGATGAGTTCTGCCTTATGCTAATGTTGACTTCAGATGATTATTAAGTGTTTCTTAGTAGTAAAATGGTCCTTTTGGGGGTTTTGTCATAGAAAAAAAATACTCCCACATCATATTTAATTTTTCAACTTGAGGTAAGATGATACAATTAAACACATGAGAGACACTTTAAGGGGCTTATTGAAATGCAGTGACCAAATGGGAAATATTTTAGAGTCTTCACCACTACATTACACTACAATTAAGTATAAGGAATAAGATTTTTTTAAATTTTATTTTATTATTTTTTTTATACAGCAGGTCTTCTTAGTTGTCTATTTTATACATATTAGTGTATATATGTCAGTTCCAATCTCCCAATTCATCCCAGACACTCCCCCAACTGCTTTCCCCGCTTGGTGTCCATACATTTGTTCTCTACATCTGTGTCTCTATTTCTGCCTTGCAAACCGGTTCATCTGTACAATTTTTCTAGGTTCCACATATATGTGTTAATATACAATATTTGTTTTTCTCTTTTTGATTTACCTCATTCTGTATGACAGTCTCTAGGTCCATCCATGTCTCTACAAATGACCCAGTTTTGTTCCTTTTTATAGCTGAATAATATTCCATTGTATATATGTACCACATCTTCTTTATCCATCCTTCTGTCAATGGGCATTTAGGTTGCTTCCATGACCTGGCTATTGTAAATAGTGCTGCAATGAACAATGGGGTGCATGTGTCTTTTTGAATTATGGTTTTCTCTGGGTATATGGTTTCCCAGTAGTGGGATTGCTGGGTCATATGATAATTCTATTTTTAGTTTTTTAAGGATCCTCCATACTGTTCTCTATAGTGGCTGTATCAATTTACACTCCCACCAATGGTGCAAGAGCGTTCCCTTTTCTCCACACCCTCTCCAGCATTTGTTGTTTGTAGATTTTCTGATGATGCCCATTGAGGAATAATATTAATCTCATAATTAAAAGAATAAATGTTAAAGACTTCTTGAAAATAAGAAGAATTTTATTTCTTTCAGAATTTTCTTCTTTCAGAAACACTCCAGAAAATTGGCATTGTTAGGACCTTAAATATACTTGTTGGGGAAGGGAAGAAATGCATCCTCCTCATCCTCCCTACCTTAATTGACACATTGGTTTGCCTCTTTCACTCTATGCTTCTTGATATCACAGAAGTCAAAAATTATTCACTTGTTCAGTTATTAGTTATAAATTTCCTGGTACTTTTCATGTTTTCCAACAAAGGCATTTAGACATTTTCACTCCTCTTTTATATACAGTCAACTGACACATATTGGCCAGAGTTTCTTAATATTTTTTATATGTTGAGCATATATTCACTTGTAAGACATATTGCCATAGTAAGTCAACAGCTCAAAATACACATACACACACACACACACACACACACACACTCGAGAACTTATCAGTTAAAAAGTCTTTTATCCAATTCCATCCATCTAAATACAGAAGAAAGTGTACCTGGAAAGAATTAGGCTATGAAACATTGTTGCTTGTCTAATTTTGTCTCACACATGTACATTCTTTCACAATCTCTACTTGGTGCCTTTATGATTATTAATACTAAACTTTATTTTTTATAACATTGGACTCATTTTTTTCTTTTTCTTTTTTTTTTTTTTTTTTTTTTGTCATATGCAGGCCTCTCACTGTTGTGGTCTCTCCCATTGCAGAGCACAGGCTCTGGACACGCAGGCTCAGCAGCCATGGCTCACGGGCCTAGCCGCTCTGCGGCATGTGGTATCTTCCCACACCGGGGCATGCACCCGTGTCCCCTGCATTGGCAGGCGGGCTCTCAACCACTGCGCCACCAGGGAAGCCCTATATAGTTTTTAAGAAGGCAATTTATAAATTATCCTGGCAAGCTTGGGCTATTTTGCTTTAGAATCAACTGGTTGTATCATTCTATATTCTATGATCTGTTGGTATTTATTTATACCTGCATGTACTGACAATACTATCATTTTTATTATACAAACTATCTGAATCCCAGAGAAATTATGTATCATGTCAAAAAGTCACAGAGCTAAGAACTCTAGATTCAGTATTGGACTACATTTCTGCCATAAGCTCAATCTATTATAACCTTAACTCATATTTCCTACTTTTTTAAATTGAGTTGAGTCACAAAAATATCATATATTGAAATTAATACCATATTATTAATAATTATGACAATTGTTTTGAAGTGTTATCACATAAAGACATTGCATTGAGTAATTTATACACAATATCTACAATTTGTACATTCACCCTGGAATAAGATTTTCACAGATAAAGGAACCAATGCTGAGCCTTCTACAGAGGACCAGAAGTTCAAAAAAGGTAGAATTGGGTTGAACTCTAGTATCTGTAGTCTTTGTTCTATTTCACATTAATTTTCATTTTCTAGTGATTGTATTTTTATTTGCTATAGAAAGGGGAAAAGTTTTTCAGTTCTACTAAAATAATCAAAATCAATTTCTATTAACATGTGTGTTCTTTACATTGCTATTTATAATTCAGGGCACACAATCCCTATATAAATTTGATATCTGGCACAGAAGACAATTTTCTTGTAGGTTGGTACATTTCTAGTGTTCTTACCTTTTTTCAGTTGCTTTGTCATTCCAGTTTATTCTCTGCTCTTTTTATATCTCTCTCAGTCTAACTCTTGCTGTCACTTTCGTGTCCTTGCTCTCACCTTCTGGTTCTCCCCTTCATTTTCTCTGTATGCTTGGACTTACAGGTTAAACATTTACCTTTTTACATGAATATTTCCTTTTCAGTGTGGACAACTTAATATACTATAATACTGGACATTACAATAAGCCTTCATGACTTATAGAAACACAGTACAGTCTAGAGTTTGTGGTTATATGTCTCAGATCTCACTTCAAGATAGACATCTAGCAAAGAGGGTTATATAACTAGAAGTAGCAACAGAGTTGTAGGTCTCTCTTTCTTCAATCCTAAACCCAAAAAGCTCTCAGGGAATATAAGGACTGAAAGTGAACTAAGATGCAAAAATAAGCAAATGGGAGCAGGGGTGAGGAGGCAGAGACTGGCAAGGAAGGAAAAGAGGCTTGATTCTGCAGGAAATCTGCGTACTAGTGAATTAATGGCCAGTGCAGAGAAAAAAGTGCTGTGGGGCAGCTAATGTCTGGATCATTTCTATTCGGTAGGCAAATTCCTCAAGGTTTCCAAATATATTACAGCCCACTCCAAATGCTGGACAAACTACTTATCACCATTAATCAAAACTGACTTTGAGGGTGTCCTTCAGGTGCCTCTGAGAGCAATTTGAAACAAGTGCCACTTGCTGGTTCCCTTGTGTTTCTTATGGCTGCTAGTGAACATCAATAATATGAATTCCATTTTAATTTTTCTGTAAGGGATCTTATTTATAGGGCAATTTCCAGTGCAGTGTCTTGTCTCTATGAAATGATTGCCAACTCAGGCAGCCGTTAAAGTTTACTGCGTAGGCCTTCCTTCAAGATACAATATGGATATTACTTTCAAAAGTAATTTGGAATACGAAGTGAGAAGAGTATGTTAACTCTTTGCAAACATCCCAACGTAGATAAGGAAATTCTTGCCTTTTGAACTGATGCTCTGCTTTTTTAACATAACATAAAATGCAGCATTAAACCTTACTTTTTACTAACCTTATTTATAAATTAATGATGTCTCACTTTCAAGTGAGCATTACCTCACAGAATTCCCATTATTAATTGAAGGAAATGATCAATTTATTTCATTTCAGCTTTCATGCCAGTATTGTAACCCTCACCCACACACTGTGATAAACTACATAAGCTGTCACATTTTTATGTGCTCTGTCTTCTTGGGCAGAGGCATATTTCCACTTAGAAGCCTGTCTCCACACTCCTACACACAATTAAATAATGAGATTCTCCAGCTCTAATCTAGTTAGTGAAAGGTTCTATTCAGAATGGAACCTGATACTTCAAAGTTCAAATCTTTATCTAAAGCTTTAAGGATCATACTGCTCTATCTATATTTTATATTATTTTATTTTTTAGGTACAGCACTTTCTTATTAGTTATCTATTTTATACATATTAGTGTATATATGTCAATCCTAGTCTCCCAATTCATCCCACCACCCCCCCCCAACCCCGCTTTCCCCTCTTGGTGTCCATACGTTTGTTCTCTAAATCTGTGTCTGTATTTCTGCCTTGCAAACCAGTTCATCTGTACCATCTTTCTAGATTCCACATATATGCATTAATATACGATATTTGTTTTTCTCTTTCTGACTTACTTCACTCTGTATAACAGTCTTTAGGTCCATCCACATCTCTACAAATGACTCAGTTTCGTTCTTTTTTTTTTTTTTTTTTTTTTGCGGTACGCAGGCCTCTCACTGTTGTAACCTCTCCCATTGCGGAGCACAGGCTCTGGACGTGCAGGCTCAGCAGCCATGGCCCACGGGCCCGGCCACTCCATGGCATGTGGGATCTTCCCGGACTGGGGCACGAACCCATGTCCCCTGCATCAGCAGGCAGACTCTCAACCACTGTGCCACCAGGGAAGCCCAGTTTCATTCTTTTTTATGGCTGAGTAATATTCCATTGTATACATGTGCCACATCTTCTTTATCCATTCGTCTGTCAATGGGCATTTAGGTTGCTTCCATGACCTGGCTATTGTAAATAGTGCTGCCATGAACATTGGGGTGCATGTGTCTTTTTGAATTATGGTTTTCTCTGGGTATATGGTTTCCCAGTAGTGGGATTGCTGGGTCATGTGGTAATTCTATTTTTAGATTTTTAAGGAACCTCCATACTGTTGTCCATAGTGGCTGTATCAATTTACACTCCCACCAAGAGTGCAAGAGGGTTCCCTTTTCTCCACATCCTCCCAGCATTTGTTGTTTGTAGATTTTCTGATGATGCCCATTTGAAATATTTTCTAAACATGATTTTACACTGAAAGTTACATTGCTGTCTATGCATTCTTCTTTTTTATTGTAAATATGTGACTGATGGAAATACAGTCTTAGGGTGACCTAGGACGTCTTGTTTGGCCCATTTGTATATGCAGAAAGGACTTCTATTGCCAATCTGCCTGAGAAAGGAAGAAACCTTATTGGAGGACCAGTTTCATTGTTGGACCTGCAAAAATAGTGTTCCAGTCTTTATTTTATTAAACTGAATTCCCCCTCTTGCATTCTGCAGTGCTTGTTCTGACTTCTTGAGTTGCAGAAACTATATGAAATTTTCATTTTATTTTATAGTTCCTTAAAACTATGCCTAGAATATGACATCTCCTCTTAATTTTCTCTGAACCAGGTGTGTTATTAGTTCAACCATTCTTCATGTGCCATTAAGATTCCTCCCAGTGTTTTTGGCCTCTTCTAGGTATTTTATTTAGTCAAAATTTATTCTAAAATGAATTGTTTTCATTTTGAAAATGTGTCTTAGTTGTGTTCAGGCCACTATTATTTCTGATAATGCTATTTTCAATAGCTTACACAAAAAGTTTTATTAACACAAAGACTCCTTTTCCCCTTTAAAGTATATTTACCTCAATGATATAGATTCAAATTGAGCAAGTTTCTTTTTTTTTCTTGCCTACTAAATTTAATCTTGCCAGAGTCAAGATAATCTTCTTCCACCTTGATGCCAATTTAGCTAGTTTGTATTATTTATTATATTTAATTTTAAACCAGCTGTCATTTAAAAGTTTTGTAAATAAATACTTTTTATCTAATTTCAAAGAACTGAAAGTAGTTTAGAACATGACAAACAAAGATTTTTACAAGTCAACTCACAATCACCCAAGATGCTAAGAAAATGAGTGCAGGCTAAAAACATAAGTAGTTAGCTTTTGTTATTTAGTTCTCATGTCTCTGTCTGATAAACAAGGCATTAGTACATTTAATTCAGATTATTAAAAGAGCATATGGAATTTCTAATCAATTTTGATATATGGAGATACCTCAAAGTATTTTTATTTTAAGAAGTGTGTGTGTATATATATATATATATATATATATATTCTCTACTTCCCTAAAATATAAGCAATATAGAACAAGCAACAAGAGGTAAAACTCCTTATGGAGCTACTAAAAATTAGCTTCCGTGACAGTACTAACGTTTACAGCTGCCAGCTTTTATTTGGGGTAATAGATTATACTGTGGTTAAAACATAGGATTTAGACTTACAAGTCAAACGTGTTTAATGAGTACCTACTCTATAAAAAGCACTATTATAGACATAATGGTTACATCGATGAGAATGAAAGAGAGTCCTTGCCTCTTCATTAAGGCTTTCAAGAATGTAAAATGGGGATAGAAATAACTATAGATATTTTTTTTAGCAAAGGTAGTTGAGAAATATATCCCTCTGTAACTGATATTTGATATCTCATTGATATGACAAGGAGAAAGCCAAGTAAAAATCTATGCAATGAATTTCTCAGAGGAAAAGAGGTCTTTGAGAAAAAAAATTTTTTTTTCTCAAAAAGAGAAGAAATACAAAGGACTTCAGAAACAAAAAGAGTAATGTAGGGAAGCAGAGTTTGTAGTAAATGAGGGCAAGTAACAAGGCAGGGAGTAGATCATGTAAAAATTGGTAGACATGGTAAGAAGTTTGAAAGGTTTTCTGTTTGTGATGGGGAGTTTTAGGTAGGGCAACAACTTCATGTTATTTGAGCCTGTGAAAGATCATTCAGACTATTGTGTAGCACATGGTTTGCAGGGTACCAAGAAGTGAGGCATGGAGACCTGACCGGCGTTTGTATCTGGAATCTGGATATTGGTGGCTTGAAGAAGGTTCGTAGTGGCATAAGAAATGAGGTTTAGATCTCTTTGGAAATAGATTTGAGAGGACCTTCTGGTGAAGTGGGTGTAGAATGTAAGGGCAAGATGCATCACAGATAGACTTTAACATTTTTGGTCTGAGGAAAAGGTAGATTATGATCTTTTTACTGTTAAGTAGTGTTTTTTCTAGGGCAGTCTGTATATTGATAATAATATGATGTAGATGATATTGATATTATTTTGACTGTATGATATCAAAATCGTCTTTTCATGTTTGGGTCTTAGGCAATACAGTGCACATCTCCTACTATAAAATATACAAGTGCCAAATAATCAATTTCCTCAGGTAACTTGTACCAATAGCATGGGCACTAAACTAATGCTCTTGCAATCAGGGGCACATGCCCTAGGTATTGACATAAGAAATTATGATCAAAATAATTAACAGCAATGATAAATTGTCCTCTCTGGCAGCAGTGGCAGCTGTAATAAGTTACTGCAGCAACAGTACAAGTAGTGTTAGCAGCAACTTCTAGGATAAAAGGGTTAATTGTGCTTGCAGCTCACTGACAGTAGTTCAGGCTGGAATATCTTGAGTTCTGACAAGGTGGCCACTGTTTCTCTGCTAAACCAGTTTTGCGGAGGGATTTTGGGCATGCTCTCAGGTTGCATATATTCTAAGAATGATACTCCAGGGATCCCAAAAATTTTGTGAGTCAACCAACATCTTTTTTTTTTCCTTTTTATGCTTGAATACACTAGACACATCTTCAGTGTTTTGTTTGTTGGAAGGTTTTAATCACAGTCTCAATTTCAGTGCTTGTGATTGGTCTGTTTATATTTTCTGTTTCTTCCTGGTTCAGTATCGGAAGGTTGTGCTTTTGTATGAATTTGTCATTTCTTCCAAGTTGTCCATTTTATAGGCATATAGTTGCTTGTAGTAATCTCCCATGATCCTTTGTATTTCTTCAGTGTCAGTTGTTACTTCTGCTTCCTCATTTCTAATTCTATTGATTTGAGTCTTCTCTCTTTTTTTCTTGATAAGTCTGGCTAATGGTTTATCAATTTTGTTTATCTTCTCCAAGAACCAGCTTTTAGTTTTATTGATCTTCGTGATCGTTTCCTTCATTTCTTTTCCATTTATTTCTGATCTAATTTTTATGATTTCTCTCCTTCTGCTAACTTTTAGTTTTTTTTCGTTCTTCTTTCTCTAATTGCTTTAGGTGTAAGGTTAGGTTGTTTATTTGAGATTTCTCTTGTTTCTTGAGGTAGGATTGTATTGCTATAAACTTCCCTCTTAGAACTGCTTTTGCTGCATCCCATCGGTTTGGGGCCATCGTGTTTTCATTATCATTTGTTTCTAGGTGTTTCTTGATTTCCTCTTTGATTTCTTCAGTGATCTCTTGGTTATTTAGTAGCATATTGTTTAGCCTCCACGTGTTTGCATTTTTTATAGATTTATTTTCCTGTAATTGATATCTAGTCTCATAGTGTTGTGGTCAGAAAAGATACTTGATATGATTTCAATTTTCTTAAATTTACCGAGGCTTGATTTGTGACTCACAATATGGTCTATCCTGCAGAACGTTCCATGAGCACTTGAAAAGAAAGTGTATTGTGTTTTTGTTGGATGGATTGTCCTATAAATATCAATTAAGTCCATCTTGTTTAATGTATCATTTAAAGCTTGTATTTCCTTCTCTATTTTCATTTTGGTTGATCTGTCCATTGGTGAAAGTGGGGTGTTAAAGTCCCCTACTATGATTGTGTAACTGTCAATTTCCCCTTTTATGGCTGTTAGTATTTGCCTTATATATTGAGGTACTCCTATGTTGGGTGCATAAATATTTACAATTGCTATATCTTCTTGGATTGATCCTTTGATCATTATGTAGTGTCCTTCTTTGTCTCTTCTAATAGTCTTTATTTTAAAGTCTATGTTGCCTGATATGAGAATTGCTACTCCAGCTTTCTTTTGATTTCCATTTGCATGGAATATGTTTTTCCATCCCCTCACTTTCAGTCTGTATGTGTCTCTAGGTCTGAAGTGGGTCTCTTGTAGACAGCATATATATGGGTCTTCCTTTGGTATCCATTCAGACAGTCTGTGTCATTTGGTTGGAGCATTTAATCCATTTACATTTAAGGTAATTATTGATATGTATGTTCTATTACTATTTTCTTGATTGTTTTGGGTTTGTTATTGTAGGTCTTTTCCTTCTCTGTGTTTCCTGCCTAGAGAAGTTCCTTTAGCATTTGCTGTAAAGCTGGTTTGGTGGTGCTGAATTCTCTTAACTTTTGCTTGTTTGTAAAGGTTTTAATTTCTCTGTTGAATCTGTATGTGATCCTTGCTGGGTAGAGTAATCTTAGTTGTAGATTCTTCCCTTTCATCACTTTAAATATGTCCTGCCACTCACTTCTGGCTTGCAGAGCTTCTGCTGAAAGATCAGCTTTTAACCGCACGGAGATTCCCTTGTATTTTGTTTGTTGCTTTTCCCTTGATGCTTTTAATATTTTTTCATTGTATTTCATTTTTGATAGTTTGATTAGTATGTGTCTTCGTGTGTTTCTCCTTGAATTTATCCTGTATGGGACTCTGCACTTCCTGGACTTGACTGACTATTTCCTTTCCCATATTAGGGAAGTTTTCAACTATAATCCCTTCAAATATTTTCTCAGTCCCTTTCTTTTTCTCTTCCTCTTCTGAGAACCCTATAATTTGAGTGTTGGTGTGTTTAATGTTGTCCCAGATGTCTCTGAGACTGTCCTCAATTCTTTTTTCTTTATTCTGCTCTGCAGTAGTTATTTCCACTATTTTATCTTCCAGGTCACTTATCCGTTCTTCTACCTCCATTATTCTGCTATTGATCCCTTCTGGAGAATTTTTAATTTCATTTATTGTTTTGTACATCATTTTTTGTGTGCTCTTTAGTTCTTCTGGTTCCTTGTTAAACGTTTCTTGTATTTTCTCCATTCTATTTCTAAGGTTTTGGATCATCTTTACTATCATTACTCTGAATTCTTTTTCACATAGGCTGCCTATTAACTCTTCATTTGTTTGTTCTGGTGAGTTTTTACTTTGCTCCCTCATCTGCTGTGTATTTCTCTGTCTTCTCATTTTGCTTATCTTACTGTGTTTGGGGTCTCCTTTTCGCAGGCTGCAGGTTCATAGTTCCCATTGTTTTTGGTGTCTGCCCCCAGTGGGTTAGGTTGGTTCAGTGGGTTCTGTAGGCTTCCTGGTGTAGGGGACTGGTGCCTGTATTCTGGTGGATGAGGCTGGATCTTGTCTTTCTGGTGGGCAAGACCACATCTGGGGGTGTGTTTTGGGGTGTCTGTGAACCTATTATGATTTTAAGCAGCCTCTCTGCTATTGGGTGGGGTTGTGTTCCTGTCTTGCTAGTTGTTTGGCATGGTATGTCCAGCACTGGAGCTTGCTGGTCATTGAGTAGAGCTGGGTCTTAGCATTGAGATGGAGATCTCTGGGAGAGCTCTTGCTGATTGATATTACATGGCACCAGGAAGTCTTTGGTAGTCCAGTGTCCTGAATTTGGTTCTCCCACCTCAGAGTCTCAGGCCTAACACCCGGCTGGAGCACCAAGACCCTGTCAGCACACTGCAATCTGGTTATGTACTTTACTGCAGAGCTGACTCAAATTCAAGTCTGCTGATTGACCAGCAATAGGTGTTTCTATCCATGTGAGACCTGTCAAGTCTAAGCGCTGAGACACTGAGGTTTGCAGATAAGGGAGGTTTTACTCACAAGGCAGTCCAACAGGGAGCAGGAGAACAAATCTAAAACCCACCTTCCTCCTTTCCTGAAGGCAAGGGGGTTAGGGTACTCCTTTGTGAAGTATTTATCAAGGTCGTGGGCTAAAGGGAAAAGGAAGTAGGAGGTGTCACAGATGTTAGAGGAGAAAAGTTGAAAAATATTTTAACTAATAGAAAAAGTAATGTATTAAAGAAGTGAAGTAAAAATTTTTCCATAGTTATTGGTTAGTATATATATATATATGCTTTTCAAATAAATGCATGCCCTATCCACAAATGTATACTTAACTATCTTGGGGAAATTCTCCTGGAATTAATGCATGTTTTCTTTCTGACTTAAAAGAATGAGTTAATTTATTACCATAGTGACATTGCTATATTACTTCTTATTTAGTGAAATATTTATTGAGGCAATGTGGCACCACCACACAAGACAACATGAGAGATATGAAAATAAAGAAACAGATTAGGTGTGTAGAGAAGATGAAGCATTCAAAAAATTGTGAATTTATTTGTTTGATTCTAAAATTTGAACTTTGGGGTAAAGAGTCTTTGAATAAGGGAAGCACAGACAAAAGAGTCTGTAAATGGTTTTAGAATGTCATGAATGCTGTACCTTCTCCATCCTTTCCTACTATACCTCTTTTGCCAGGTCTTAAATGTTCACCATCATCATTATAATAACAAGTTATGAAAAAGAATTGTATTGATATGAATTTATGTGGATAGCTTAACTGTAAGTAATGTCTACTGAAAAAAGAAAAAATGCAAAACCTAAAAGTTGAGAGTTATGTTTTATTCGGTGGACAAATCTGAGTACTTAAGCCTGGGATGTAGCATTTCAGATAATTCTGAGAAACTTTTCTGAAGAGGAAGGGGGAAAGCCAGGATATATAGGAGTTTTTGCAACAAAACCAGGTAGTCAGAATATCAAAAGATTACTGTTAATAAAAGAAAACCAGATATCTCATGTTAAGGAATTTAGCACTTTTCTATGTATGGGAAAATGCAAGAGTTTGAGATCACTGAAATGATTCCTTTGATATGAACCTCAGCTATCTGAGGCCAGTATCCTGTGTTTCCTCAGGATGCACCGTTGGGGGTGGCTGCAGTCTGGTGACTGCTAGGTGGCAGGCATTCTTTATTTCCTTCCTGAGTTCCCTCAGCCTTTACCTTCTGGGGGTGGGGGAGGCTGTAATGTGGTGTCTTGATCCTTTATTTACTGATATGGCAGGCAGCATTCTGAGTTCACAGTAATAATGAATATATTGATTGGTATAGTAAGTCAGCAACTCTCTCTGAATAAACATCAATGACTATTACATTTCTGAAAAGATAATTTTTAAATTTAGATATTTTTATAAAGCTCACCTATCTCAAATTTATAATATACAAATAAAGGTATCCAGCACGTTCCTGTTAAATGGCTTGGTGTAAAGAACAGTTCTCTAGCAATACATTATGTGCTGCAATTTTTTTTTATACGCTAGTTAGTAGAACACATCAGTGAACCCTCATCCTCACTTCCCTGATGATGATATGAAGAGGGTAAGAGCCATCTTGTTATACCAATGCACTGAATGTTGACTGGGTAGTATGGAATAGCTTCTGAAAATTGTTGGACTGATAGGGTAAAGCACTTTTACCTTTTTCAAAAGTCATACAACGTCTCCTTTGAGAAATGAAATAGCATAAAATTGAATAGTATATTCACAACCTACAATTGAGGAGTCACTTGGCACTTCAGAAGATCTTGTCATCTTCAAATTATTTCTAATAGCTATCTCCAGCACTTCTTTCAATGAATGTATACAACAAATTTGTATCATTTCTATTGCAAATACATAGATTTTTCTCAGAATCAGAATAGGTAAAAATAGAAGAATAAAAGCATATTGTAAAAGAACTTTGGCCTTGGTGCACTGCAGATATTTTCAATCACATTTATTTTGATTAAAAATGAAAAAGATGTGGTAACATGTACTAAAAATATGAAGGAAAAACAAGTTCTCATTTAAGCAATTGGAGAAGACCTTGGTCATACTCAAAGTCTGCATAATAATACAAATGCATTTTTTTTTCCTGCAGTACATGGGCCTCTCACCACTGTGGCCTCTCCCTCTGTGGAGCACTGGCTCCGGATGCACCAGCCCAGCGGTCATGGCTCACGGGCCCAGCTGCTCCGTGGCATGTGGGATCCTCCTGGACCGGGACATGAACCCATGTCCCCTGCATCGGCAGGCGGACTCTCAACCACTGCACCACCAGGGAAGCCCTACAAATACATTTTGAAAAAAAGAAAAATAGAAAGTTTTTAATCATCTTAAAGTTACCAATATAGCTGACTGGGTTAAACTGACAAGTATAAAAAGCAATGGAGGGCTTCCCTGGTGGCGCAGTGGTTGAGAATCTGCCTGCCAATGCAGGGGACACGGGTTCGAGCCCTGGTCTGGGGGGATCCCACGTGCTGCAGAGCAACTAGGCCCGTGGGCCACAACTGCTGAGCCTGCGCGTCTGGAGCCTGTGCTCCGCAACAAGAGAGGCCGTGATAGAGAGAGGCCCACGCACTGCGATGAAGAGTGGCTCCCACTTGCCGCAACTGGAGAAAGCCCTCGCACAGAAACGAAGACCCAATACAGCAAAAATAAATAAATTAATTAATAAAAAAAAAAATTAAAAAAAAAAAAAAAAAAAAAGCAATGGAATATGCCAAGATAAATTTTTAAACCTAAGGCTATTTCTACATGATAATCTTCAGATCTCTTTAAGTAATAGGTGAGAATACAGTTCAATAAGTAATTTATTAATTTATATATATGGTTAAAGTATGGGTATCTCTTTTGATCATATATTTCCTGAAAATAAAAGCTTCATTTTTTTGGTTGAAAAAATATATGTATATGTGTGTATATATTTGTATATATACACATAATTTTTAATTCAATAATGTATTCAAATAAATATGCTGTTATTCAAATTTCTTCAGAACTAATCATGTGTGGTCTTTTTAATTTAGTCTGTTGACAATCTCTGGCATACATTTAAATTTGGGCATTTATTTCATTTTCTTTACATTTTCAGTGACTTGTTACTCCTTTATATAACATGCAAACATCAAGTTTTAACTCACATCCTAAAAAAGTAAAAAGAAAAAGAAAAGAAAGTTTTCAACCCCTTTTCCTTCCTGTAATATCCCATTCTTTGCCTTTCTCAGAAACCTAAACAGAATTGTTTATATTTACCATCTTAAAATATCTCCTCCTGTGTTGCTTTAAATGCCCTTTGAACTTCATCATTCTGTCAAAATGTTACATCATTGTCATTAAGTATCTTCGCTGTCTAACTGTGGCATCCCATACCTTTTACCTCTCTTGAAAACTTGTTTTCCACTTGGCCCCCACATCTCCACCCTCCCATAAATCTCATGCCTCTGTCTGATTGCTTCTCTTTAGGCCTCCTTACTGGTCATTGTATAGAAATGTGATGCTTATTATTTTATATTTTTCATAGTTTGAATATTAAATTGCTTTTCTGTATATATTACCAAGCTTTCTTTTTTCTCTAATTTCCCAGATAGTTTAATTATCTGCTGTCTGAAACAGCTATTTGATGTCTTTTTAAACTTTTATCCACACCACTCCAAATATGAGCTGATGATTTTACCTTCTCTTACATATTTAAAAAATATTTATTAGTGAATTTTACAACATACATAAGTAGTACCAGGGACTTCCCTGATGGCGCAGTGGTTAAGAATCCGCCTGCCAATTCAGGGGACATGGGTTCAACCCCTGGTCCAGGAAGATCCCACATGCCACGGAGCAACTAAGCCCATGCGCCACAACTACTGAGCCTGCACTCTAGAGTCTGTGAGCCACAACTAGTGAAGCCTACGTGCTCTAGAGCCTGGGCACCAGAACTACTGAAGTCCATGAACCTAGAGCCCATGCTCCACAACAAGAGAAGCCACCACAATGAGAAACACATGCACTGTAATGAAGAGTAGCCCCTTGATTGCCACAACTAGAGAAAAGCCCACACACAGCAATGAAGACCCAAAGCAGCACCCCCCCAAAAAAATGTAGTACCATGTTAATATTCTTGTATCTTAGCTTTTGCTCAGTCTTTTCAAGATTTATATATATTTTTATAAAAACATTAAATCAATTTAATACTTTAAAGCAATTTAATAATATGCATACTTTTTACTGAACCGAACTTGGGTCGGCTTACCAGATGAGCAGCAAAGTCAATCTACTGACAACAGGCTGTGGTGAAGAAAAGTGCAACGTTTCACATTGTCCTATTTTCAGAATTACATTGAAGTAAATATACCTTTACCAACCTCTCAGAGATGTCACACAGTCAAGCTTAATTGGATTTTGTTTATGAAAACCACTCTTTTGCTCTTGGGCCCTAAAAGAAACTTGGTGCCAGGTAATTAAGGATAATCATGTTAATATGTCATCTTCATTGTGATTTTATCTGTTAAAAGCAAAGCAAAACAAACAACAACAAAACTACTTCTGAGTCTGGAAAAATATATCTAGAAAACATCTCTATTATTCATAGTCTCAATAAGGCATTCTTCACCAGTGTCTTAAGGCCATGGACATACTGACCGAAAATGGTCATGGCCCCCACACTCAGAATTTTCCAGGCTCAGGGAAGCTTTTTCTAGACCTGCTCTCCTCTCCTGAGTAAGTTAGTTTCTAAGCAGGAACCACTAATGAGTCAAGCATCCAGGCATTTACTTCATGTAATCAATTTCAGTTGACTTTGACCTGGTCATGACTTTTGAAAAATAGAATGGAATACAGGTGATCAGTGTGGTATCTGAGGCTAGATCATAAAAAGCCTTGCAGCATCTGCCTAAATTTCTTGTTAGGGTTACTTTTTTTCTTTTGATACTACTTCCCAGTACATAGCTACTATGCTTTGACAAACATAAATTAAATGCAGAAGTCAGAAGTACGTGCTCTGGTAAACAACCCAAGTGAGGTCCCAGGCAACAATCAGACACTGCCCGTCTTGTGACTTAACCACCTTGGCCCAGCCTAGTGGCACTTTAGGATTATTATAGTTCAGCTGTACTATAACCATGTGAAAAACCTCAGGCAAGAACAATTCAGCTAAGTCCAGTCAAGGAATCACATTCCTTTGTTTCTATTGTATGGCTTCTTGTGAATTGTTACAAACACATGCCATAATTTATGGCTCCATTTCAACCCTCCCTTGTAAATATTTCTTTATTAAAATGTGTGCAGTATAAGTATTGATGTAATTATTCTGAGATACAGAATACAGATAACATAAATGGCATTTATGAATAAGACATATAATTTTTAAAAATAACACTTTATGTAATGGGAATGTAAATGATCACATAAACAAATACAGAAATTAACCTTTCTGTGTATTTTCTACAGGGCATTGATAATACAGATGAAATAATAGGAGGTTCATTTATTATCCTTTTATTTCATTCAAGCCAATGTAATTAAAAAATTCACTTAGATTAATTGTAACTTTTTGTTGTTGTTGTTGCGGTATGCGGGCCTCTCACTCTTGTGGCTTCTCCTGCTGTGGAGCACAGACCCTGGAAGTGCAGGCCCAGAGGCCATGGCTCACAGGCCCAGCCGCTCTGCGGCATGTGGGATCTTTCCGGACCGGGGCATGAACCCGTGTCCCCTGCATCAGCAGGTGGACTCTCAACCACTGCGCCACCAGGGAAGCTCAGTTTTAACTTTAATTAAAATGTTTGCATACATTTTCTACAGAGTGAGCCATAAAATTGAATATAGTAGTAAATGGTTCTGAATAGTGCCTTTAAGATCATTAAGGTGAACCAAAAACAACATAAAGAAGCAAGAAGCAACATAATTAACTGTTAAAGAATGTATTTTTAGTAATTTAAGTTGAAAAAGATTAATTACAATGTTAATTTTATTAATTTTAATTTGAAGAAATAAATATATTTTTGTTCTAGGTTGGTTTGTTTTCACTCAGAAGGAACTTATCTGTTAATTTAAGGACTTTGCATATTTATCTCTGTTATTTTTCCTGGGCCCACTGGCTCATTGAAAGGCTGCCCATGGCCAATTTGCAAACCTGTAGTATCTCTATCATGGTTTACCTGAAAAACAAAGAGGTATCCCCTATGCAAACTCTTCCTAATTAAACTTTTTAGCATGTTGTGGAAGTAGCAGACATAATCTTCAGAATCTTCCAAGCCTGTTTACTGACAGGCTTTACTGATCTTTCTAAAGTCTTTTCCTCAGTGGTGTGTTAATTTTATTTTTTAATCTCATTAGTAAAAAGAGTTTCCCACTTATTTAACAAAGACATAATCTTCATAGGTTGGATTGGATAATAATTCCTATTTGCTTTGAGAGTGCAGATTATTTTATAATTTTAGTATTATATCTCTGACTTTGTTGGCAGAGATCATTAGAAGAATTTGGTTTTTAATTTAAACTTCATGTTTCCAGACTTTTCCTCTAGAGATCCTGACTTACAATGTCTGAAGTATGACTATTTAATTAGACAACCACCTGATTCTTATCTGACAGACTTGAAAAATACTATCAAGTTATTCATTAACTTATTATAACAAAAACTTATTATGGGGAAGATTGTAGACATTATTGATATTTGATTATGAACACAAAAATATCACTTCAAAGAATGAGGAGAAAGGATAGCCACTCTAGATGTATATTTCAAATGCCCACTTTATCAAGACTACTTACAGTCTTTACTCAAAAAAAGAAACTGTTATTTAGTCTACTCTTTAAAGATTTATAAGATTTCTAAATTTTGCATAACACATTAAATCCTGAAAAATGTAGTTTATCTTGAAGTACTTTTGAAAAAAGTATGTGAAAATAAAGTTATTTTTAGAATTCTATATTATATTTAGTTATCACAGACCCTCCTTTCCAGTATGGTACTATAGTATCTAGCTAGATCTAACAATTTAGCTTTAAATGATAAAAAAAAATATTAATAGATGGGCCATATCAATGTCTGGTCAACAAAAAATAGTCAAGGTGTGAAAGAACCAATGGTCATATGCAGTTGGCTTTTAGATTTTTTCATTGCCTCTGCTGATTTTTTCTCTGCTCTTGTTCTTGGTAAACATCTCACCAGATATTAAAATATTTTAGCTTTTCAATATAGATTTGGCTTGTCAGAGTGTTTGTATTAGAGAATGGTTTACTAAATACAATATCTTAAAGTTTATGACTGTCACCTCCTACATCTCTAGCTGGGAAAATAACAAGCCATTTTAGAAGAATGGATGGATCCAGTATTTATGTTCCAACTTTTTAATGATAATCAAGTTCTGCAAATTAGCTCAGATTTAATTAAATTAAAATTTCAATATAATGACTTGATTGCCAAGATAAATGGGAAAAAAATAACATCAGGAAAAATTAGTACTGAATATGCAGATGAATGAAATTGGACCCCTCCTGCCAGCATATACCAAAAGTAACTCAAATATGTCCTAAGGCATAAATGTAAGAGCCAATAAAAGAACTCTTAGAGAAAAACATATGCATGGATCTCAAATTATAAAATGGTTTCTTAGACATGACACCAAAAACACAAAAAATAAAATAAAAATATTAATTAGACTTAATGAAATGAAAAACTTTTGTGCTAAAAAGGACACCATCAGGAAAGTGAAAATACATTTCTCAAAAAGATAAAAATGGATAATAAATACATGAAGAGATGTTCAGTATCACTAGTGATTAGGGCAATGTGTATCAAAACCACAGTGAGATACCTCTTCACACCCATTAGGATGTCCATAAGAAGAAACATCAAAAGTAACAAGTGTTGTTAAGGAGGTGGAGAAAGTGGAGCCCTCACACACTGAGGGTGAGAATGTAAAATGGTGCAGTAACCTTGAAAAGCAGTCTGTCAGTTCCTTTAAATTTTAAATATAAATATACCATATGAAATAATTCCAATTCAAGGGATATAAAAACTTGCATGCAAATGTTTATAACAGCACTATTGATAATAGTGAAAATCCAAAAGCCCATCAACTGATGAATGAGTACATAAAATGTTGTATAACCATACAGAGTATCATTTGGCAATAAAAAGTGAATGAAATACCAATACATGCTACAACATGCATGAACCTTTTAAACTTATGCTAAGAAAAAGGAGCCAGTAATAAAAGACAATATATTCTGTCATTGCACTGATCTCATACACCCAAAATAAGCAAATCTCTAGAGAAGGAAAACAGATTCATAATTGTCTATGCCTGGGAAGTTGGTTAGTATGGGTAGTAAAGGGGTGATAGCCAAAACCCAAGAAATTAAAGGAGAAGATGTCATCTCTTAAGAGAGGTTTCTTCTAGTCTTCATTTATAATATTGCTCCCCTTTCCCATTCACTCTCTTTCATCTATAAAAAAAGACATTTTTATATTGCTTACCACAATCAAATAATTTCATATATTTATTGGTTTACTTGTTTATAGCCTGAAGGAGAGTAGGTAATCAATATTTTAGTGAATGTATGAGTGAGTGTGTAAAATAATAAAATTATAAATTATTCTTTCTCTAAAATGTAGAGTTAGCTGATCTAAATTTGGCAGTTTTATACACGTCCATATTCATTCATACATATTTATGAAGATAATATTGGGGAAATAGGCACTGTATTTTGTTTCAGAAAATCTATTAGTAATAACTGCTGCTGGTTAATGCCTATGATTATTAGAAAGGACAATTTTGTATGGAATCTCTGCTTTAGCTGGTGACTACAATGAAGAACATCTTAGTTTAATTTTTCTACAAACTGAAGTAATTTAGAAGGAATAGAAATGATAAGACTTATTTATGACAACACCACAAACAATTGTGATATGAATAACATTAGTCTTCTGCATCTTTATTATTTTCTCATTAATGTTCTCTCACTTCTTAGTGCGCTTTTACTTTGTGTCTTCATGTGTAATTTTCTGATGTTCTATCTTAGTTTCCCTCTACTTTCTCAGCTCTTGTCCCTCAATCTGACAAATAAAACCTAGTTATTAATGGTCCTTCCATCAGGGACTTTGCCATCTCCACAAAAGTATAACAAATTGCTCACAGCACTTAAATGTTTGAAAATTACAGCTCCATTGCCAAAAAATGGAGATATTTGGGGCATTTAGGAAACCTCATATCATAGTGCATATGTCTTGTCCCTTTTAACACCATAAGATTTATAATCTCATCACTTTTTTAAAGTTCTAGGAGTTGTTGTCTTCCACACTCCAGAATGAAGAAGGAAATATCAGATGCATTAGGATACATGCCAAGATTGTCAAGAAACAGTACTGTTAATTAGCCAAAATACTGGTGGGAAGCAAAACTAGACAACACTTACATAAGTTTAAGAAACCATTGAATGAGATGAAGGTTCTCGGTGAATGCTTTTTATTAATTTACTAAAATTTCTGGTTGTATTTGAGATAGTTGATTTAGGTTCTTAGAAATTTAAACTGTATATGTATATTGAATGACTCACACTAAGTACCTAAAACTGAAATTATAAACTATTTAAATAGATACTCACAAACTTATTTTTAAGAAATAAAGTAATTCCAGCAATAAAAAGGAATTATTTATCTGTTTGGGGGATATTGCCTGTTTAAGTTCCTTGACTCACTAAATTCTTATATTATCCTATGTGTTGTAGAAAAAAAATATCTATTTTTCATATATAAATTATCTAGGAAGTATTTTTGTCAACTGAAGAGAAAATAGATTAACAAAAAGAAAATGACAAGCATTTTACAGATCTAAACATTGTTACACTCCAGACTTGCATTCTTTAATGATTTAGGACAACTACTGAGTCCTCAACATCTGTCTTTATAATGTGGGGACATCCCACACAACATCCACAAAAAGTGATTAAAATGAGGATAAGGATTGATGGAGTCAGAAGGAATAAAAACTCTTGGAGGGCCTCCCTGGTGGCGCAGTGGTTGGGAGTCCGCCTGCCGATGCAGGGGATGCGGGTTCGTGCCCTGGTCTGGGAGGATCCCATATGCCGCGGAGCGGCTGGGCCCGTGAGCCATGGCCGCTGAGCCTGCGCGTCCGGAGCCTGTGCTCCGCAGCGGGAGAGGCCACAGCAGTGAGAGGCCCGCATGCCGCAAAAAGAAGGAAAAAAAAAAAAAAAAAAAACTCTTGGAAAGGGGAAAAAATGACTTTTAGCTTTACCTATCTCTTCCTACCTTTGTGTTTTGAAAACAAAGTTATAAACAAAAGAGGTAAAAGAAAAGGTAATGAAATAAAAAGCTATTTAAGACAGCGGTCCCCAACCTTTTTGGCACTAGGGACCAGTTTCGTGAAAGACAATTTTTCCACGGATGGAGTGGGCGGGGCAAGTAGGGTGGGGTTTTTTCAGGTGGTAATGTGAGCGATGGGGGCAATGGTTCAGGTGGTAATGCAAGTGATGGGGAGCCATGGGGAGCAGCAGATGAAGCTTCACTCGCTCGCCCGCCTCTCACCTCCTGCAGTACGGCCCTTTTCCTAACAAACTGGGGACAAGTACCAGTCCATGGACCAGGGGTGGGGGACCCCTGATTTAAGAGATTAAAGAGACTTTGTCAAAATGTTATAGATTTTGTGTTTCTCATCATTAAGTACAGAAATTGTGTTTCTAATTTTGCTTAAATCTGTAGCCTATTTTAATTTAATTAAAAACCTAGAAGGAATAAGAAGATATTGCCTTATAATCTTTGACCTCCTAGGAAGGATGCACAATATAAGAGTTAGCTTTGATGCATAATATAAGAACTAGCTTTTATTGTTATTGTGAGTAATGTTGCTATGAACAATTTCATTCAACATTTTCATTTAAAAATAAATGTGCCCTACTAATCTTGAAAAGCAGATTAAATTAAAATGAATATTTCTTAATCATTTATATTTAACTAAAACTTTAATTAGATGGGCTCTAATAGTTCAAAACCCATAGGTTTTATAAATAGCTCTCAGATGTTCAGCTTGGTTTTCTTCAATATAATGATATGTATATGAGTTCATGAAACTTGTTCTCAAAACATTGAAGTAGGCCAGCTAGCTTCTGATACCAAACAGATACATTTTTTTCTTTGTTTATAATTAAAACATGAAGTCTTTGTGAAAAGAAAAAAGAAATGAAAATTGCAGTGTTACACTGAAAAGAAAACTATGATGGTCGAATAGCATGTTAAAAAGTTTAAGATATTTAGATAAAAATAGGAATGTTGATCTGCTTATTTATGAATCAGGACAGAATGTCCACATAAGAGAATAGGTAGCAGATGTAAGCAAAAGGACCTTTCTTGTCCAGACAGTTGAAGAGCAGCCTTTGAAAGGACTGGTCATATTTGTATTACAGTATTAGTAAGGTAAGGTTAGTAATTAAATATATATGTATATAGAGTATTTAAATCAAAATTAAGGACTTCCTTTTATTTCTCACATTAGCTACTCATAAAACTCAAGTAAGTTTTGAAAATCTGCTTATATAGTTGGAGATCACTACAGTTTTAAAGAGAAATTTTAATTGGACTAAAATATATCTATAATTAGAGGTCAGAAATTAATTTTTTTAAAAAAATTGAGATGGAAAAGTAATACTCGTAGTATATTCAACAGTATATTAGTATGTAGAATCCATACGGATAACACCAACCAAAAAGGAAAGTATGCTTCTGATTAGGTTAATTTTTGGTTGGTAATTATCTAAATAAATGTTAAATATAACAATATATTTTATAACATCAATATGCATATATAAATGATTTCTTAAAAATCAGTACTCTTCTATGTAATTTCTTAATTTATCTACAGTAAAACAAGTATTCAAATATGCTCCTACCACTTGTGTCTGATAATAAGACAAATGATGTTGCTTATGTTCAATGATATAGTATAATTTTTGAAATAAGTATGTCACAATAAAAATATTCCTAATAATTTGGAAATTATATAAATATTCCTAATAGGTTGCAGGGTCTACAAAGTCATGATATACCTAGCAACTAGCAGTTACATAAAATTTTATTTTATTTAAAAATTCCGACTGTTTGAAGATTATGGCAGTCTTACTATGAGTATATAGAGTAGTATCAGGCAGAAAATATCTAATACCATTTTGACATATATTTAAAAGACTAGAAATTAAAGGCCTAGGTATTAATACTCCATCCATCCATATCCAGTATTAGGTAGTCATTGTCTGAATTATATTTCAAATGCTCAAACTGCCAAGCATCCAGGAATGATATAAAAGTATAATCCAACTTAGTTATTATCCAGAAAGTTGAAAGGAATTCGATTTGGTGACAGGATACGAATAGAATACTATGCAATGGTAGGAACCAAAATTAGTTTCTCAAAAGCAATGACATTTAGCAAAAATATGTGGAGAATAAGTTGAAACTTGTTAGAACAGAAAGATATTTAAAATATAGGAGATATAATGTAGGAAGAGGTTGGTAATTCCTGTTTTAAAGTGGTCTTAAATAAATTTAGAAAGCTTATTTCTGGATTTTCTTCTTTCACTGGCCATAAACTAGAGCTTGTTTTATTTTTGTCCTGTGCTATATTAGTCCCAGTTTGTTATGTAATGAAATAGTCTCATGCTTATTCATGGCTTTTAATATGTATTGCTGATAATGTTTAGTCTTTCTATTAGCAAAATGCTTAAAGTTAACACTTTGTTATATTCAAATTCATAGAATGAATTAAGGATTAATTGTGTAACTATAAAGAGATATTTTTTCTAATGCCGTTGGATTTTTCCTTACCATATTTTTCAATGTTCAATCATTTAACCATATGAAGATTAAAAAAAATTTTTTCGAACTATTTCAAGCATTGCCTGTAATTACATTATATTTAAATGATTTTATCCAAGTTTAACAATATATATATTCAACAAAAATTGACTTATGTAAACGTTTTAGCATTGTCAAGCTTTAATACCTCAAACTCATAATATAAAGCACATTACTTAGCTTGATCTTTCCATTAGGCAAAAGTACTTAGAACGTTAACCTTTTGAACCATTTCTACTCCTTCCTATCATACATAAATTCTAACTAAGGGGAAATCATTTGTTGTTTTTCAGTTTCTGGATTTTGCACTTTATATTGTATAACCTATATTACCATGTCATTAAAAATAATGTTGGTAGCAGAAGAATATAAACATCAATAAATATATTCTTACAAACTTTTAAATCCAAACGTAAGTGACATATGGTGAGAAACATCTCAGTGTTTGTAAGAGGGTGGGCTTGTTTTTGCTGGACTGATTTGCTAAATCATTCCTGGTTGGCTTCTAAGAAGTCATCAAAAGGTCCTAAATCTTATAACTCATAGATTCAATGATTTTTCAAAGGGTTGTGGGTTTTAGTTTTTATAGATCTTGACATTTTGCTAATGCATAAGCACTTTGGAAAATCGAGTTATGTCAATTGCACAAATTTACCCTCCATAATTACCACAGTTACCTTTAACATAATATTTAAACTTAAAAATTATACAATATATTGATATTACCATTCATTAAAATATTGAACCCAAGTTCAACTCCCTGTACTGAAATTCCAAAACCCCACATCTATGTAAGTTTGAAGACAAAGTACACTTTGTAGGAAAATTTGACATGAACATGATAAAACTGTAAACTTTATTTTACTTAGTATGAATATTCACATATTTTACTAGAGCAACTGTTTTTGATTTGAGTATGCTACCACAGATTTCCTTGTAAATGCTGCTTATTATAGAGAATACACAATCTCCAAAATCTAAAAAGTTCTGAAGCCCAAAACATATTTGTCTGTTAGGATCAGGTAAGATATTCTGTACATATATAAAAATAAAATATTACATTTACATGGCAAATAGACTTTATATATTGTGCTAGCTACTGTAATGCATGCTTCTATAACAAATAACTTCTCAATATCAGCAGTTTATAAGCAAGAGCTTTATCTCTGTCAACATAACATTTCAAGGCTGCTGTAACTAAATAGTCACCTTTCTGTCATATTAGGCTTCTGGAGTCCAGGTTTCTTGCTGTGGATTGGTCAACCCTTAGTTCTTTTGATTACCAGCTGGTGCAATGGAGTAAAGTGTATGGAGTAGGAACACGGCTTTCCTAAAGTTTTCTCCTAGAGATCATGCTCATCAATGTGTCTTGTCTTCTAAGGCTGAGAAGTAACTGCAGCACCACACTATACGCTAGAGGGATGGGAATACAGTCTGTGTTTGTACAGCCCCTTTTAAGAAACATGTCTCTATTATGAAAGAGTGAGCACAGATTTTTGGTGTATAGAAAAAAGTCTCTTCCACAGGTTCTGTTAAATTATGCATTCAACTACTTATTTTTTTCTATTTTCTATTTTAATTCACATCTAAATTGTGTTCCACAAGCTATGAAATTTAAGAATATTCTTTGTTGTTTTGGTTGTGTGTGTATTGTTGGTTGTTTAAAAAAATGAGAAAAGTAGCATTTTTCTTCCCATCTTAAAGAGATAACAATGACAAGTAATGTTTCTCCTTGCTTGCTCTCTCTCTCTCTCTCTCTCTCTCTCTCTCTCTCTCCCTCCCCCCCCTCTCTCTCCCCTCTAATCGAAGGTCCTTTGACTACATTTGTAAATCTGTCTCTACAAGATCCCAGAAGACCTCTCTTTTGGATACCACAGTTGCAGATTTTACAAGGTCCCTTAGGAAAGCAGTATGCACTTAGAATTGAGCATTACATATGGATACATCAATAGCATGCTTTTGTCAAAAGTGACAAAGTTCCAGTTATAAGATAAATAAGTATGAGGGATTTAATGTACAATATGATGACTATTAACACTGCTCTATGCTATATAAGAAAGTTATTAAGAGAGTAGATCCTGAGAGTTCTCATCACAAGGCAAATTTTGTTTTCTTTTCTTTTCTTGTATCTATATGAGATGATGGATGTTAACTAAACCTATTGTAATCACTTCACAATATATGTAAATCAAACCCTCATGCTGTACACCATAAATTTATATGGTGATATAAGTCGCTTACTTCTCAATAACACTGGAAAAAAAGGAATTGGGTAAAATTTTTCTTAAATATCATGTTTGCTAAGATATTAATATCACTAATAGTATAAATTGTGTTTTTAAAGATGGCTTTTTTTCTTCTAATTTTTATTTCCCAGTAGTTTGGGATTTGTATTTCTTATTTTCTTCTTCATTTTTATGTTATTTCTTGTTGTCAAGGAATACAGTCATCATCTCCACTCCTTGATGGAAAATAAACAAACTATGTACATTTACCTTTACTACTTCTCCCTTCTCTGGCCAGAATCTAAACAGCAGCAAGCAAGCAAGGGATGCCATGAGCAGGAGGAAAGAAGAGAGCAGAGAGATCAAGCTCATCCAATCATAGCAGGCTTCCAGCCTGAAGCAGGTCTAAGCTGTTCAGAAGGAGAATAGTTTATGATAAATCAAGTTCAGAGTTTTGAATAATAACTTCGTTTGAACATTCTAATTACTGAATTGGGACGGCTTTATGATTTAAAGTTGCTGGAAGTTTTCTGACATCTAGTTATGAAAATGTCAACCACCAAACCACTTACAAAAAACTTGAAAATCAGACATATATAAACTCACTGAAGGCCTACTAAGGCAGGACTAAATTGAGGAGACAAGATTTTAGAGAAGTGAGAAATATGAGTCAACGGGACATTATGCATTTCTTTCCCTATGAAGCACTAGGGAGACAGTGCAGCTGTGGAGAATACAGCAGACAAGAGATTGAGAAGCTGAGCAGATTCCCAGAGTTATTTTGTGTATTGCAGAATTAATATTAGTCTTCAAGGTCCACTAAGGAGACATGGTCTTGTAAACACCTCAAACTTAAAGCTGTTACACCTAAATATTAAAACTTATAGTAAAGAAAAGAAACAAAAAATTCTTAGGCTAGAATTAGCTCAATATCTCATTGGAATAATTTATCCTACCTACCATCAAGAATCAAATGTAACCAATTCTGGAAAAAGATTACATAGCCTCAAGTTACGTTTAAAACTTTACCTATAATATATCTGTCTTTCAATCAAAAACTACTAAGCATAGTATCAAGCAGTAACAAATGAGTGAAAGCCAAATGAAACAGTAGATAATATAAACAAACTCATAGTATTCCAAAATTTAAGAATTAATGTATATGGTTTTGGAACAAAAAAACAACTGTGATTTTAGGTTTAAGAAAATGATAATGGTCATTTCTATAATGTTTATAATATCCCTAAATCTGGACACAACTCAAGTGTCTGTTAAGAAAACAGTATATATATTATTTGTGATATTTTCATAAAATTGAACATTGCATAACAATGAAAACAGATATGCTGATTCTCTATGAAGCAACATGATAAAAACTTGCACATATAAAATCTAGTGAAAAAAGTCATTAACAAAAGAGTACCTAAAATGTGATTCCATTTATATAACATTTTTAAAAAGATAAAACAAATCCATAGTCTTAGAGATTAATATAGTGATTGTAGTGAGTGAAATGGTCTCTGTCTCTCTCTGTCTCTGTCTCTCTCTGTCTCTGTCTCTCTCTCTGTCTCTCTCTCTCGCTATATATATATATATATATATATATATATATATATATATATATATATATATATCTCCACTACCTAATGCTTGCAATCTGTGAATGCAACTTTAATGTGAAAAATGATCTTTAAGATGTAGTTAAATTAAGATCTCAAGATGAGATCATCCTCAATGATGCATATGGGTCCTAAATCCAAAGACAAGCTTCCATATAGGAGACACACTGAGAAGAAACACAGAGGAAAAAGACATGTGAAGAGGAAGGCAGAGATTGGAGTTAACAGCCACAAGTAAAGGAATGCCAGGGGCCACCAAGCTGGAAGAGTCAAGGAATAATCTCTCCTAGACTTCCGAGGGATTACAGCCCTGAGAACATCTTGATTTCAGACTTCTGACGTCAAAATATCTTCCATTTATGATAACTCATTGATATGTATGAGTGAAAAAATCTTTTATTTCTATATTTTTTAAAGATTATTACAAAACAACACAAATTTCTTTGGTAATAGAGGGCAAGGGAATTGGATTAGATGAGAGAAGTTCATTATTCCCTTTAACATTTATCTGCATTTTAAACAAAATTGGCTATAGCCTACAGGACTATATTACAGACAGTTTTAAAATTAATATAGTCCTATACATGGAGTAAGTTAAAATTATAGTAATGGAGAACAGATGAAGTATGTTTTTCTTTTTTCTGACACCGAATATTTTTAATATACTTCATTCTCCAGAATCAGTTTGTAATAACTATTTTCAGCAAGGTTTCCATATAAAATGATGAGGGGAAAATTGACTCAATCAATTTAATTCCTCAGTAAAAATCTCCAAGCTCATTTTAATCCAAACTGAGGTCACATCTAGCTGTGATCACTTAATAGATTATGGTACTATCTTCTGATTATGTTAATATAAATTTTATTTGAAAAGTCAGGGCCAGGACTGAACTTTTACATAAAGAACTCATGCTTTAATACTTCTAAGGAATACGGTCAATTCTCGTGTGGTATAGGAATCCCTCTGGATATCAATACAAACAAGAATAAACAGTTCTGACATTGTAGTATAACATTTTCTTTTTAAGAATATAGAAACTATTGTTGATAAGAATATTAATAGGCATTTTAGGTAGCAGAAAACCCAAAAGGCAATAAACAAATGCAAATATGTACCACTTACCAGAAAAATACACATAAAAACAATGAGATTTCCCTTTACACCACTTAGACTGAAAAAAAATTAGAAAACTGAATGAGGTCAATTGGTGGGGAATGGGGTTTGGGTTATCTATTATCCTTCATGGATTGCTGGTTGAGACTGATGTGTAGCCATTTTTATTTGTAATCTGGCACTGCTTAGGTAAATTAAATATCTGTATAAACCATAATCAGGATATTCCATGACTAGCTATATATCCCAGAGAAATTTTCACACTGGTCTGGAAGGTGAAATGTATGTTGCCATTACTATTGTGTGTGTATACTATTGTGTTGATGAAGAGTTAGTTTATCTGCAAAAAAGAAGAAAATTACCAGGTAAGATATGGTAGATGTATGTCATCTATGTAAGTGCTATGCAGTAATTAGAAGCAATGGGCTAAATGTACAATAGCAACATAAATTCTTTAAAAATCGTAATGCTTATTGAAAAGAAAGTAAGAAACAGAATAAAATATGTAACAGAAACTGTTTCTGCAAAGTTAAGAATACACATACACAAAAAAGTAAAAAACAATGTCAAGAAAAATACAGGCAAAAGATGAACATTAAATACATCAAAATAATCGCCCATGGGGAGGAGTTAATGAGGTAATAAATGAGGACAAAAGGACTTCCCTGGTGTTCCAGTGGGTGAGATTCCATGCTCCCAATGCAGGGGGCCCAGGTTCGATCCCTGGCTGGGGAATTAGATCCTGCATGCATGCCGCAACTAAGAAGCCCGCATGCCTCAACTAAAGATCCCACATGCTGCAACTAAGACCTGGCACAACCAAAATAAATAAATAAATAAATATATTTTTTTTTAATGAGGACAAAGAGGATAAATAAAATAAAAAGCAGAGAGACAGGTCAGAGAAGGGTCCTGTAGGACCATAGATAATACTGTGCCCAGAGCTATTAAGTATGACTATGTCCATCAGCACTCCACATCTAAGGTTAAAGAAAGGTTTAACTGACCAGCAAGTAAGAAATCCTTAAGTATCCTTCAGAATTGGGTGATGAAGACTGATAAGTCATGAAATATCTGGGAATAGATGACCACCACCTCAGAGGAAAAAAAAAAAAAAAAGAATAGAGAGACTACATGTAGAATATTCTTGAATTTGAGGCCATATTGAACCCCCATATGAGGGGTTTGATATTCCAAAGCATCTTTAACTTTGTTTCCCCAATATGTGTTATGAAATTCTGTACTTCTTTTGCATTATTTGATTTTTATGAATAGCATTTGTCAAATTGTAAAGCAATGGTGATGGTGATGATGATGGTAACTTTTATATGAATCATGAATATATATCCATTTTTCTTCTGCAATCTAAGGAAAAATTCTCTAAATTAATATGCATTTTTTAGAGATCTGAAGGTATTTTTAGAACAGGAAATGTTTTTGTTTTATGGAAAGAGAAACTATTTTATTGAAGGACTTTTCTCCTCACCATCTATCCTTCTACAACACATAGGACTTCAAGCTTCTCAAGAACACATATCTTTTCCCATTCATAGTAGTAGTTTTGATTCCTGTTTTTGTAGTAGTTGATATTATAGGCTATAAATATTTTTTATTTATTAAGTGAATTACTTAATTCAGAAAATATTAGTAGATATGGGGTTAGATATTTGAATTAGAATTGATAGTATGTCTTACAATGTACATTTGCTCTATAAACAAGCAATTCCACTGCTACATATACACCCAAGAGAAATGAAAATGTATGTCCACAGGAAAACATGTACACAAATGTTTGTAGAAGCATTATTCATAATAGACAAATAATAGACACAATTCAGATGTCCATCAACTAATGAATGGATAAACAATAGGTGGTATAACTAAGCAATGGAATATTTTTTTGTAAATTTATTTATTTTATTTTTGGCTGTGTTGGATCTTCGTTGCTGTTCATGGGCTTTCTCTAGTTGCAGGGAGTGGGAGCTACTCTTCTTTATGGTGCATGGGCTTCTCATTGTGGTGGCTTCTCTTGTTGTGGAGCATGGGCTCTAGGTGCACGGGCTTCAGTAGTTGTGGCACGCAGGCTCAGTAGTTGTGGCTCATGAGCTCTAGAGTGCAGGCTCAGTAGTTGTGGTGCATGGGCTTAGTTGCTCCATGGCATGTGGGATCTTCCTGGACCAGGGCTCAAATCCATGTCCCCTGCACTGGAAGGCAGATTCTTAACAACTGCGCCACCAGGGAAGCCCAACAATGGAATATTATTAAGCCACAATAGAAAATATAGTATTGATATTGATACGATAAAGATGAATCTTGAAAACATTGTGTCAAGCAAAAGAAACCAGACACAAGATGTCATGTATTGTATAATACTATTTACATGAAGTGTCCAGAATAGACAAACCTGTAGAGACAGAAAATAGGTTAATGTTTGTCAGGGGCTTGAGGGGACAGGGGGCAGATATTGGGAGTGACTTATAATGGGTGGGACATTATAAGGGTTCATATCTAGTCTTTCTGTGGTAAGCAGAATATCTTGGAATTAGACAATGTTGATGGATGTATAACCCTGTGAGTATACTAGAAAACACTAAATTGCTCACTTTAAATGATGGACTTTATGGTATATGAACTATATATCAATAAAGCTGTTTTTTAATAATTAATTTTATGTGTACTCTTGAAATTCCCTTGAAAAAAATTATCTTATTTCTTTCCTATTCCACCAATTAGTACATAATATTTTTGCATATAACAAATTATGTGTTTAAAAACATGTGAATAAAAGATCTCTAACAGAGGCTTTGTTATGAAAGGCCTTTTTCTAGGACCTTTGTGTATATTATTCAGTGCAGGTTACGATTTTTATACTTGTGTAAACCACTGATGTTTCTTCTTCCCCTTCTAGTCTTCATGGTCATCACTGATCTTCATTGTCATAGCTCCAAAGTGTTGAGCCATTGCAAAGTCATTTTTATTGAAGTATAGTTGTTTTACAATGTTGTGTTAATTTCTTCTGTACAACAAAGTGACTCAGTTATACACATGCATACATTCTTTTCTATATTATTTTCCATTATAGTTTAACCCAGGAGATTGGATATAGTACCCTGTGCTATACAGTAGGACCTTGCTGTTTATCCATTCTAAATGTAATAGTTTTCATCTTCTAACCCCAAACTCCCAGTCCACTCCTTCCCCACTCCCCTCCCCCTTGGCAACAACAAGTCTATTCTCTATGTCTGTGAGTCTGTTTCTGTTTTGTAGATAAGTTCATTTGTGCCATGTTTTAGACTTCACATATAAGTGATATCATATGGTATTTTTCTTTCTCTTTTTGACTTATTTCACTTAGTATGATAATCTCTAGTTGAATCCATGTTGCTGCAAATGGCATTATTTCATTCTTTTTATGGCTGAGTAGTCCATTGATTGTATGTACCTATCTTCTTTATCCATTCATCTGTCAGTGGCCATTTAGGTTGTTTCCATGTCTTGGCTATTGTGAATAGTGCTGCTATGAACATAGGGGCACATGTATCTTTTTGAATTATAGTTTTGTCCTGATATATGTCCAGGAGTGAGATTGCTGGATCATATGAGTCACTGCAAATTTTTATGGAAGTTTGCTATACTCTGCATAGGAATTATCTAATTTGTTCCTGAGAAACTCTATTTGATGTAGGTTGTCTTATTATATGAACATTTTAGATCAGAAAACCAAAGCTTTGAGTGTTTAAGTAAGTCATCCAAGATCAGCTAGATAGTAGAGAAGCCAACACTGAAATCTAGGTGAATTTAATACAGGACAAGAATTCTGAAAACTTCTCCTATGTTGTCTACAAAGTAAATTAACATAGGAATTTTTAAGACATATAGACACACACACGGACATCTGTGTAGTCTATGAATTTTGCAATATTCAATTTAAAATTTTATCTTTTTATTTAAATGCATTTTTATTCTTCAGAAACAATATTCACTATCTTGCTAGGTTATCTTTTGCTCATTGATTATTCAATATATTTTCAGAGACCATTATCAGTAAAAAATGCTATTCTTTTTACAAATATTGGATTCCTTAAACAGCATGTCATTAATAATTAAACCAATTTAAAACTACCAGTCCAGGGGACTTCCTTGGTGGCGCAGTGGTTGAGAGTCTGCCTGCCGATGCAGGGGACACGGGTTCATGCCCCGGTATGGGAAGATCCCACATGCCATGGAGCAGCTGGGCCCGTGAACCATGGCTGCTGAGCCTGCACATCCAGAGCCTGTGCTCCACAACAGGAGAGGCCACAACAATGAGAGGCCTGCATACTGCAAAATAAATAAATAAATAAAAATTTAAAAAATAATAAAAAAATAATAATAATACTAGTCCAATGTAAGTTAAAATCATCAGAGGCAAGTGTCTGTGAGTTACAGAAATAAGTGATGGCTATTCTTTGTGGTTTTAATCAGCAGTGTCACTGACAGTGCTAAAAATGCAACTGCTAATTCAGTAAAAAGTTATCACTAGATACCTTGCAGGCAGCAAAGAAGAGCAAAAGCAATTAAAGATTGCTAAAAATAGTTTTCAGGAGATTTCTCTATTCATTTCAGGAGAAAAAGGAATGCACTTAATATTGGTTTTTGTCTTATTTTAGAAACAATTTATTATAGAGAGCAGAGTTTAAAAAAAAAGTCAAGAAGTATTTGATCTCCTCATGAATAACAAGTCAATTTTTCCTAAGTTCTTTTGGAATGTGGAATGATTTTCTTGTTCAAGACAATATACAGTAAGAATTTATTTCTAAAATATGTAGTACATACATATGAGTCCCCAAAATACTGAAGTTTGGTGATTTTCTTGGCAGCCAAAAAAGAAAGCAGTATTATCTCCTCAACTCAAAAGAATTTTGCTCAAATATACAGCAAGCTGGGCAACTTGGAGAGCTGCTGTGGCTCAGATTTAAAACAAAAGTAGAATTTATACCTATGGGACTCAGTTACCATAATATCACATGTGCATGACTAAGCATTTTTGGCTTCCCATTAAAAAAATCATATATTTAATTAGATTTCATTTCATTGATCAGTCCTATTTTTATATTATTGCAAAGTGGTTATTGGCATGTCTGTACATACCTATGTAGATATCTTTCTAATTATTTCCACAAATCAAACTCTTAAAACAGGAACTGTAGAACTGTTGGATCAAATAACATAAAATATTTTAAGGCTTTTAATAAAAATTACTAAGTTGTCTTAAAACATCAATACTATTTTGCATTCTGTTCTGCACTGTATTGGAATTCCTGTTCCATCACAATATTGCTAAAATTTGGTGTTAATATTAGCTAATTTGATAATGGGCAAATATGCTCTATGAGCATCTTCATAGCTATTCATTTGGATTCTACAGGACTACACCCTTTGTTTATATTTATTGAACTTCTGTAGTTTCTCCTTTGTGTACGCGAATTGCTTCTACAATTTCATTAATAGGTTGATATTTCATTGTTTCTTTTTGTTTGTGTTTGGCAGCATGCTATAATTGAAGTGAATATGCTTTGGTATTAGAGAGTTATCAGTTCAAATCCCAGCTCAGTTAGTTAATACATAGTTTTGAATATAACACATGACACTTCCATAGTAATACAATAAGATTGATAGGTACAAAATAAGAATACTAACAATAATTGCTAAGACATTATATCCAGGTAGTTATGGATGTCTCTTACAGTATAAAAACAAACTGCACATGCAAATATGTTTGCCTCAATTAATAAACAAGGAAGCTTATTTATCTGTTTATATTTAGCATTGGAAGATGGGAAGTGTTTTGGAATGTATTAGGATAGAGATGTATAGTCTATAACAATATTGAATCACTATGCTGTACACCTGAAACTAGTATAAAGTTGTAAATCAACTTTATTCAATAACATCAACCTAAAACAATAATGAAGTGTCTTAAATGACTCTTCTCACCCACAAATTCCCTTAAAATGAAGTGAAGCATCTAAAGATAGAGGAATTGGAATCAAATATGACAGAACAGTTCCAAAGATTCTTAGTAAAACTGGGCATAAGAAATGTCCAGAAGGTCATTAGAGATGTGTGGCTGAGAGTGTGGCAAATACCTTCTCTAGGATTCAAAGAAACTTGGGATCAATCTGAAATTCTAACCATTGCATAAATATCATTCTCATAATGGGTGTAACAGTCAAGTAATCCATTCAGTGTGTTGTAGAAAGTAGATAGGGATAAATAGCTATGAAATAAAACTGCAGTTCACAGGGTACAGTTTTGACCCTTTGGAGATCCTCATAACTAACCACAGAAGTGGACAGAGACCTGTTCTTATGCTGGAGGGACTCCTGGGCTACCAGACATTTAGGTTACAAAGATTTTTTTTTTTTAAGGAAATTTTGTATGCAATGTTACCTCTCCTTTCCTTTATATGTTGCTATACTTTCCACATTCAGAGCTAATAAAAATATTCTTTTATATTTATTTTCAAAATAACTGTAGTTTTATTCATCTATGTTAAATATTTGATTTATCTGGGATTTTTTTTTTATTATAAGGAGGGGGGAAATAAACTATAGTTGAATAACCAGGTGGAAGATGAATTTAAAAAGAACTCTTCAAGAAAGTTTCCTACTTGGAAGTGGCATCTAATGTCAGCAGGAGATGAATCAACATAAAAAGAGGATGATTAACAATGGGATCAAGCAGATATGGCCTTGTCCTTGGTGGCTGGTGATACCTTGAAGAGATAGGGGAGTGACATATCAGGAAGATTGTTCACAGTAGCTTCCTGTTTCTGATCTTGCTTAAGTTCATTTTAGCCAAGACAATGTGCTCTGTTCATCCAGGCAGTGAAACCGCATCTATAATTAAGGTATCAAACGGAGCAGTTAGGACAACCTGATATTTCTCTGTCAAATGTTTTCCTCTCATAGTCTTTCCCATCTTAGCCAATGATACTTTATCTTCGATTCCTTTTGGTTTTTTTCATGTTCTACATTTAACCCATCAGCAATTACTGTTGGATGTATCTTCAAAATATACCAAAACTTGACCACTTCTCACCACCTCCATAGTTACCACCTTGTCCAGGCTACTGTAATAATCTTCAATCCCATCTTCCTCTTAGGCCTTTACCCCATTCTCTTCTACTCAACACAAACAATTAGAGCGATATTTTCAAAATGTAAGACGCAGATGTGCACTCCCCAGCTCCAACCCCCTAAAGACTTCCTGTCTCATAGAGATTTAAATCTAAATTTTTAAAACAACCTAGGATTCCCTCTAGGCGCTGACCCACAGTAGCCTCGGTTTCATCTTCAATTCTTGCACCACTATTGTCTCTCTTGCACACTAGAAGCCAGTTGTGCTGGGCACCTTGTTTTTCCAGCATCACCAGGTATGTTCCAACATAATGGACTTCAGTCTTATGAGCTCACATGGTTAGAAAGGTCTTTCCTCAGAGACCTACTTAACTTGACCACTCTCTAAGATTCTGTACAAATTTTACTTTCTCAGTGAAGCCATCTCTTTTATACTACTTAAAACTGAATGCCATCTTTTATACTATAGACTCCTCAGTCCTCCTACCTGCTTCATTTTGTTTCACAATAATTTTAACTAAGGCATTTCTGTCTGAATTATCTGTCTGGTTCTCAAGGAATATAAGTTGTATGAGGGAAAACTTTTTTTTTCTATTTTTTTGTTCTGTGCTATAGTTCTGTTGCCTAGAATAATATTTGACATTAAATTGAGCTCAACAAGTATTTGTCAAATAAATAATAATAATAACAGCTAACATTTTCATAGTTTTAATATATTCTAGGTCCTGTTGTAAGTACTTCATGTATATTAGTTTATTTAAAATTAATGATATTTTGAACCAGTGAATCAATGAATAAATATTTTGTGCATTTTAAGCTTTAATCAAATTATAAGGTCTGGGTAACTGAAGTCATCTATTATCCTTCATGTTATAAATATAAATGGGATTTTGTTTCATGAACATACAAATATATCACTTTAATCATTAGTCCTGACACAAGTACTTTGTTACAACAATTGCTAGGAATGTTTTATTTCAGTATAAAAATGTATTTCAGTATGAATATAAATGAATCAAATGAGTAATATTGCAACAAATTTTCTTCTCCTTTGATAATAAAGATAGATAACAGGATTAAACATAGTTTTCATTCTTGTTACATGTTCATCATTTTGCTTACCAGAAACACATAAAAATGAAGCAGTTGCTCTCTGAACCACTGATGGTCACCTTGGCAGAGGGAAGAGGGAATTGGAGAGGGATGTAATCCATCTTAAAGCTTAGAGCAGAACATGCCACAGACTATTAACATTTACTAGTCATTGCTAGAGTAAGTAATGTGGCCATATCTCACCTCAGGTTGTTGGGGAAGTGTCATCCTGTCATGTGCCCAAAGGGAGAAGAATCAGACCACTAGTGAGTCAGTGCTAATGCTAACTACAAAGTAGATTTTCAAAATTGAATACACTAACCTATTTATATTTTAATAAATGAATTCAGAACCATGTCATTATTTTTACATTAACTTTTTCCTGATTAGTAACATTTATTGTGAAATGAGATTTTATCACATGTTACTACATCAATTAAAGGTATCAGTTGTTTCTAAATAAGAGTTGGGAAGAAGACCACTGCATCAGTAGTATAATATATTTTAAAGAGTATACCTTATCGTTTTTAAGGTAATAAGAAATAAGTACAAGGACTGGAAGGATTTGTTTAAGACAAGCTGTTATATATTAGCTGGATAAATGACAAATATGAAATATTACATATAGTAAATTAGAACATACACAAAAGGTAGTTAATTATGTCATACTTATTGAATTTTGGTATCATGTTTTATAATATTAGTTGATAGAGTTTATGGAGTATCCACTATTAACTACTTTTGCTTAAACATTTTAAAATATTATACTTTGTTTTAAGTTTTATATAATATCCAAAATGATAATGATTGTTTTGAGGGGATAGGTTTTCTGAATTATAATTATGAGGAAGGCAACAGAAGTTATTATGTTTTTTATAGAAAACTTCCTGTTATACGTAGTTGAAGTTGTATTACAGAAGTTCAATTTTTTACATATTTTGATTTAGTATTTAGAGTATATATATTTTTCTGCCATGATTTTTCCATATATATTACAAATGCCATCATGTTGATTAATAAGCAATTTTAAGGAAAACATATATGGCATCTGATGAAAGCCTATTTAAACAAATCATTGGTCTATACCTTAAAATCATATACAGGGATATTTTATTAGTCACACTTTCACTTTTTAAAAGAATGAAAAAACTGTATGAAAATAGATGGAAAAATCTCTTGCAGAATATTTTCAAATCAATCTATAATACAGGAAAACTAATTTAATCTGGTAAGTCACAATATATTTGTATATTTACCATAATTATTTCAGGTCATTTTTAAACTCAAATTCCTTTTATTTTAAAAAATAATTTATGTTAAGTGTTGGTGAATTTTTGATCCAACAACACATTTGATGTTGTGTAAAACTATAACTCAATAAGTGTTCATTTATTCATTCATCTGTTTAATATTTATTCTAGTAGTCTTTTTACTCAAAAAATAGAAAAATGAAAGAAATAGGCCTTGTTTTATGAAGCACCAAGGATGGTGAATAAAGAAATGTCAATAATTTACAATATAAACTGTATGCCATGTTAAAGAGAAACACAAAATACTACACAGGAATAGGAAGAATGTGAGATGTTGGGACAGAGCCAACACCTGACTTAGCCTGATGGGGATCAGGGGATGACAGGGAAGCAGCTGATGAAATGAAGTTTAAGGAACTGTAGCATAACATTATAGGAGGAGAGAGCAGTATGTACAAATTAGTGAATTATAAGAAATCATTGTTATTTTAATTTCTAATATAAAGAACTGGACCAATTCAGAGAAGGCAGGGTGGAGAATCCTTACCTGAAGATCCTTTTGTTGCATGAATATTAGTCAACTTTAGTGGCACCTGCTCAGCTCAAAAGGATTCTCCTATCTCTGAGGACTGTCTCTCAGGGGTATGTATTCAGGTTCTCCAGTAGCTGGATTTATACTGCATATCATGATCCCTGGCTTATTTGAGGGAAATAGAGTTGTCTAGCGTACCCAAACCAAGAAGTTTACATTTTCTCTTTACTAGAAATTTGAAGTGGAAAAATATGTCAATCTCTGAGATCTTTCTTCTTGTTTACATGAATTCAGAAAGGAAAAACTTTGCATTATGAAAGAGCATATAATGGTAAACAAAGAAAGGGAAAGAAGAGATGATAAGTTTTGAAGACTTTTGGGTACCTACTCACTATCTTTTCCTCAGGCCTATTGCATACTGGACTACTTTACTTTAGATAGTTTATTCTAAATGTAGCCTAAAAGTTGTAACAAAGCACATGAAAAATAACTTTTTCCACAAAAAAATACACAAAACTGTGGGAAATTTTAAGTTCTGTGTTTAAATTAAGTAAAAGTCTTACTTTCTTTCAAAATGAATATCCAGGTCTGGAGAAAGCAGTATTCATTATTTTCAATTATGTCTACAAATTAATACAGAGATAAGCACTCTGTATACAGCCACCATGAAAGATTTATGATTTTTTCTGAAAGTTAATTTTATTTAATTCAAAAGCTGACCTCTCTTAATTTATTTCCTGATTTTCATTTTCTGAAACATTAAAAGGTTAAAACACATTTAAACTATTGAGAGATAAAATAGATTACATGTGTGAAGTAGAGTAGAAGGAAAAAATAAAATGTAACAGCCAAAAAATGTGGATTTTTCAACAATGCCCAGTATCAGAATTTAAGAAAGAATGACCTGATTTTTTTTAAAATGATGTATAGAAAAAATTGATGTAATATACATATGTCTCCAATTTTTTAAAAAAAAATCCAGTACAACATAGGTAATTATGAAACACAGTAGAGAGTAACTGTACCCTATGTTGTCTATATTAAATATCTTGAAATTAGAAATACTGGATATAAACAGAAGGAAACAAAAAACAAAATTCAAAACAATAATAGAAAATAATGAAACTCTCCTCAGAATTAAACATTTTTTTGTTAAAAAATGCTTATGTCACAATTTTAATATATTTCAGTATCTTACGTGGCCAGTTTTCCAAGTGAGTCCCTCATGTCACTCTTTTACAGAATATAGCAATAACATTTTAGTTTCTTCTAACTAGGATTTATGGATAATAATTTCTCACCCCAGTATTCTCCTTTCTGCAGAATAACTCATTAACCCAAGATGTTCAGTCTATCAGTTGCTCTGAGGTTAGAAACCATAAGTCATTTGGAGTTCAGTTTTCTATTTTAGATATGAATTTTGGATTTCACCTTTAGCCATAGTGAAATTCTTTCCATTTTTCAAATATGTTACATGTCCCTCATTACCAGGCCTTCCATGGAGATCTCTTCTCCTGGCTTCTTTTCAGCACAAGCCTCACTCTCTGCCTATCAATGATGTATTTGTGTCCCAGAGGTTTTGTGCATTAGTTCTTCCTGTCTTTTTCTAACTCAGCTTCCTTGGATGATCCCATCCAGTTACTTGGTTATATAACTGTATGATGATGAAGCCCAATTCTGTAGTTGAGCCAGTTCTCTTGTGAAATCCAGTCCTTGACATCATAGTTCAAATGATCACTTGAATATCCCCCAGGTGTCTCAAATTTAACATGTTCACATCTCAGCTTATCATATTACCTCATAAATCTATATTTATTTTTGTTTTTCTTATCCTGATTTATATTACAGCAGCCTTACTGGAGTATCAGCTTTAAATTGTCCCTCTGTAATTTCCCATTTCCTTCCAACCAATTATGAAGCTCTAGTAATCTGATTTCTTCTCTCTTAAATATGTCCACTTCATTTCATGTCTATTGCCTATGCCTTCTATTACCATTCCTAACTATGTCACCAGTTCCTGAAATAAGCAACATTTCAAATAAATGATTTTTCAGAGACATAAATTCTTAAAAGACCTAAGTTTAAGAAATGAGATTATAAAATTAATTTAAAAGATAAAAGTAGTATTTTATACTAATAATCCTGCTAGTAGAAAAATAAATTCACAAATGCTCTATTATTAAAATCTTGAATAGAGAACATAAAATATATTTTGTTAATATGTCAGTCACTTGCACAGGAAAAGAAAATAAGCAAATTTTGTGCAATTATGTTGTAAATATTAACTCCATTGTGACCAACCTGGGTATTATAAGAAGGAAATACTGATAAAAAATAGAACCAATGGAATAACTGAGGGACCTGGAATAATAAACAAAAGGGAAAGGGGGTTGGTATTCATTCATCTCTGCAATGGCATTACCTGTGTTCCTAGAAGTGGAGCAATTTCTTCTCTTCCTCTTTAATGCCTCGTTGAGGCAATTAGAAACAATAAAATAACTCACACTAAAGTGATATCTAAGTACATTTTGCATCTTCCTCTGACCAGATAACAATGTTAATTCCCTTGTGTTTATTTCTACATCTAATCTTTATAGAATATTGTCTTTTCCTAGACTATGTTAGCTTTTAATTCAACATACTCATGTGTTGACTTAATAATGTATATTTAATAGTTTGTGTCCTCTAAAAGCTTATATTCCTCCCAATATCTATAAACCTGGTTTGGGATACAAATAATGTAGCAAATTGCTTAATATTAAATACCTTTGCTTAAGATTCCATATGCCAAGCTTGTGGTGAAGTCCATATTTTCTTTCTTGAAGCTGTAAACTCTAGCAAAAATCAATCTCTCAATGTGAGTCTTTCTTCTTGCTTCCAAATAATCCTGGGCCATGTTTCTACCATCATCATTTCTGTTTTTCTAAGACACTGTCAAATTTAAAGTAAGGCTCACAATAACCTAATAAATGAATGTTTCCTTTCATAGTATCATCCTGGAGCTATAAAAATCAAGGTGTTTGAGGAGAATAACATTTTGCCAAAACAAAAAATAATGTCTTAGGGGAAAAAATAGTAAAACAAAGAATGACAACTGAAAAGAAGGTTAAGACAAAAAATTTCCCCATTAACTAGAGTTATTGTGGTGATTATTTTGCAATATATAAAAATATTGAATTATTATGTTGTACACCTGAAACCAATATAATATGTCAATTATATCTCAATACAAATAAATAAACTGCAAAAAAATTCCCCTTTTGAATGAGTGCCAAGCTTTCATCATATGTAGATGATTTAGTAGTTTTTTCAATTGATTCTCTTTTTTGTCTTTCTTTTTAATTTTTGAATTTTATTTCATTTATTTTTTTATTCAACAGGTTCTTATTAGCTATCCATTTTTTATACATATCAGTGTATATATGTCAACTGATTCTTAATAAAATAAGAGGTATCTGAGCCATGGTGGGTTTCTGTTTCTACCTATAGAGAGGAAGTAACTCTTGCACAAAAGAACTCTTCAGTAAAGAAGAATGTAAATATATGCATGCATGCATGCAGACAAATCTTCACTTTCAAAGCTTCCTTACTAATAGGTTCAATAGAATGCATAGCTCCTAAAATATAGGAAAAGTTCATAAATTTTACATATGTTTTTTAAAGTATAGTTGATTTTCAATGTGTTAATTTCAGGTGTACAGCAAAGTGGTTCAGTTTTACATATATGTGTGTGTTCTTATATATATATTCTTTTCAGATTCTTTTCCCTTATTTTTTTTAATTGGAATATAGTTGATTTACAATGTTGTGTTAGTTTCAGGTGTACAGCAAAGTGATTCAGTTATACATATACATATAACCACATTTTTAAAAATATTACTTTCCCATATAGGTCATTACAGAGTATTGAGTAGAGTTACCTGTGCTATATTCAGTAGATCCTTGTTGGATATCTATTTTATATATAGTAGCATGTATATGTTAATCCCAAACTTCTAATTTATCCCTCTCTGCCCTTTCCCCTTTGGTAACCATAAGTTTGTTTTCTATGTCTGTGAGTTTATTTCTCTTTTGTAAGTAAGTTAATCTGTGTCATGTTTTAGATTCCACATGTAAGTGATATCATACAATCTTTTCTTTATCCATTCATCTGTTGATGGTATTTAGGTTGCTTCCATGTCTCAGCTATTGTAAATTGTGCTGCTGTGATCATTGGGATGCCTGTATCTTTTTGAATTAGAATTTTTTCCAGATATATGCCCAAGAGTGGGATAGTTGGTTCATATGGTAACTCTATTTTTAGTTTTTTAAGGAACCTCTATACTGTTCACTGTAGTGACTGAACCAATTTACATTACCACCAACAGTGCAAGAGGGTTCCTTTTTCTCCACATCCTATACAGCATTTATTATTTGTAGACATTTTTATGATGGCCATTCTGGCTGGTGTGAGGTGATACCTCATTGTAGTTTTGGTTTGCATTTCTTTAATAATTAGCAATGTTGAGCTTTTTATTTTCATGTGCCTGTTGGCTATCTATATGTCTTCCTTGGAATTCCTTGGAGAAATGTCTATTTAGGTTTTATTCCCATTTTTTGATTGGGTTGTTTTGTTTTGTTTGGTACTGAGCTCTATGAGCTGTTTGTATATTTTGGAAATTAATACCTTATTGGTAACATTGTTTGCAAATATTTTCTCCCAGTCTGTATGTTGTCTTTTCATTTTGCTTATGGTTTCCTTTGTTGAGTAAAAGATTTTTAGTTTAATTAGGTCCCACATGTTTATGTTTTTTTATTTCCATTACTCTAGGAGATGGATTCAAAAAAAATATTGCTGTGATATATGTCAAAGAGTGTTCTGCCTATGTTTTCCTCTGAGAGTTTTATAGCATCTGGTCTTACATCTAGGTCTTTAATCCATTTGCAGTTTATTTTTGTACATGGGTTAGAGAATGTTCTAATTTCATTTTTTTGCGAGTAGCTGTCCAGTTTTCCAATCACCACTTATTGAAGACACTGTCTTTTCTCCATGGTATATTCTTTTTTTTTTTCTTTTTGCGGTATGTGGGCCTCTCACTGTTGTGGCCTCTCCCATTGCGGAGCACAGGCTCCGGACGCGCAGGCCCAGCGGCCATGGCTCACGGGCCCAGCCACTCCGCGGCATATGGGATCCTCCCAGACCGGGGCACGAACCCGTATCCCCTGCATCAGCAGGCGGACTCTTAACCACTGCGCCACCAGGGAGGCCCCTCCATGGTATATTCTTACCATCATTGTCATAGATTAATTGACCATAAGTGTGGGTTTATTTCTGGGATTTCTATCCTGTCCCATTGATCTATATTTCTGTTTTTGTGCCAGTACCATACTGTTAGAATATCTGTAGCTTTGTAGTATGCTCTGAAGTTAGGGAGGGTGATACCTCCAGTTCCATTCTTCTTTCTCAAGATTGTTTTGGTTATTCAGGGTCTTTTATGTCTTCTTACAAATTTATCTTATCAAATCTTTCAAATCCAAATCTTTTAAGTGTATTGTACACTTATAATATGTCTCAATATGTATGCTAAATTTTTATTGGGAACACTTGATGTGCATCCAAATTTCATAAGATTTACAATTGAAAAATTAAAAAAAATTTGTTTTAGTTCTGTGGAAAATGCTATTAATAATATGATAGGTATTGCATTGAATCTGTAGATTGCCTTAGGTAGTATGGTCACTTTAACAATATTATTCTTCCAATCCAAGAACAGAGTATATATTTCCATCTGTTTGTGTCCTCTTCAATTTCTTTAATCAGCATCGTATAGTTTTTAGAGTACAGGTCTTTGTCTCCTTAGTAGGTTTATTCCAAGGTATTTTATTTTTTTGATGTTATGGTAAATGGACTGTTTCCTTAATTTCTCTTTCTGATCTTTTGTTGTTAGTGTACAGGAATGCAACAGATTTCAGTATATTAGTTTTGGATACAGCAACTTCACTGAATTCTTTGATGAGCTCTAGTAGTTTTATGGTAGTGTCTGGTGAAGGTCACTTTGGTCTAAATTATCTCTGGAAATTTATCTCAGATTAGAGTTGCTCTTTGTTAAAGAATACTGGCCAAGTTGTATCACTCATGGTTGGAAGGTAGTATTCCATTTTGTGTGTGTGTGTGTGTGTGTGTGTGTGTGTGTATACAAGTGGAAGAGGTTATATATATATATATATATATATATATATATATATATATAATTTCTTCTTTATCTATTCATTTATTGATGAACACTTCTGTTGCTTCCATATCTTGGAAATTATAAATAATGCTGCTATGAAAATTAAGGCACAAGTATCTTTTTGAATTAATATTTTCAAGGTTTTTAGTTTTTTTGTTTTTTGGGTTTTTTTTTTTTATAAATACCCAGTAGTGGAATTGCTGAGTCATATGGTAGTTATATTTTCAGTTTTGTGAGAAATTTCCATACTGTCTTCAGTAGTGGCTGCACCAATTTACATTCCTACCAACAGTGTCAAGGATTCCCTTTTCTCCATATCCAATGGAGAAGAGATCAGGGACAGGACAAGGATGTCCACTTTTGCTAATAAAAGTGGCAAAAGCAGACATCCTTGTCCTGTCCCTGATCTTAGAGGAAATGCTTTCATCTTTACACCATTCTTTTTGATTTCTTCAGTGATCCATTTGTTGTTTGGTGGCATATTGTTTAGCCTCCACATGTTTGTATTTTTTTTGCAGTTTTTTTTTTCTTGTAGTTGATTTCTAATCTCACAGCATTGTGGTTGGAAAAGATGCTTGATATGATTTCAGTTTTCTTAAATTACCAGAGGCTTATTTTGTGGTCCAGCAAGAGATCTATCCTGGAGAATGTTCCATGTACACTTGAAAAGAATGTGTATTCTGCTGCTTTCAGATGGACTGCTTTATAAATATCACTTAAATCCATCTGGGCAAATGTGTCATTTAAGACCTGTGTTTCCTTATTGACTTCCTGTCTGGATGATCTGAACATTGATGTAAATGGAGTGTTAAAGTCACTCACTATTTATTGTGTTACTGTCAGTTTCCCCTCTTATGTCTGTTAACATTCACCTTATATATACAGGTGCTTCTATGATTGTTGCATAATTGTTATCTCTTCTTCTTGGATTCATCCTTTGATCATTATGTCATATCCTTCTTTGTCTCTTATAACATTCTTTATTTTAAAGTCTATTTTGTCTGATAAAAGTATTGCTACTCTGGCTTTTTTTTGCTTTCCATGTGCATCAAATAACTTTTTCCAACCCCTCATTTTCTGTATGTGTCTTTAGATCTGAAGTGAGTCTCTTGTAGGCAGCATATATACAGGTCCTATTTTTGTATCCATTCATCCAGTCTGTGTTTTCTGGTTGAAGCATTCAGTCCACTTACATTTAAGGTAACTATCAATATGTATGTTCCTATTGCAATTTTGTTAATTGTTTTGGATTTGTTTTTTTTATTTTTTTAACATTTCTATGGGAGTATAATTGCTTTACAATGGTGTGTCAGTTTCTGCTGTATAACAAAGTGAATCAGCTATATGTGTACATATTTCCCCATATCCCCTTTCTCTTGTGTCTCCCTCCCAACCTCCATATCTCACCTCTCTAGGTGGTCACAAAGCACTGAGTCGATCTCCCTGTGCCATGCGTTTGCTTCCCACTAGCTATCTATTTTACATTTGGTAGTGTATATATGTCCATGCCACTCTCTCACTTCATCCCAGCTTACCCTTCCCCCTCCCTGTGTCCTCAACTCCATTCTCTACATCTGCATCTCTATTCCTGTCCTGCCCCTAGGTTCTTCAGAACTTTTTTTTTTTTTGAGATTCTATATACATGTGTTAGCATACAGTATTTGTTTTTTTCTTTCTGACTTACTTCACTCTGTATGACAAACGCTGGGTCCTTCCACCTCACTACAAATAAATCAATTTTGTTTCTTTATATGGTTGAATAATATTCCTACTGTATATATGTGCCACATCTTCTTTATCCATTCATCTGTCGATGGACACTTAGGTTGCTTCCATGTCCTGGCTATTGTAAATAGTGCTGCAATGAACATTGTAGTACATGATTCTTTTTGAATTATGGTTTTCTCAGAGTATATGCCCAGTAGTGGGATTGCTGGGTCATATGGTAGTTCTGTTTTTAGTTTTTTTTTTTTTTTTTTTTTTTTTTTTTGCGGTATGCGGGCCTCTCACTGTTGTGGCCTCCCCCGTTGCGGAGCACAGGCTCCGGACGCGCAGGCTCAGTGGCCATGGCTCACGGGCCCAGCCGCTCCGCGGCATATGGGATCCTCCCAGACTGGGGCACGAACCCGTATCCCCTGCATCGGCAGGCGGACTCTCAACCACTTGCGCCACCAGGGAGGCCCTGTTTTTAGTTTTTAAAGGATCCTCCATAATGTTCTCCATAGTGGCTGTATCAATTTACATTCCCACCAACAATGCAAGAGGGTACCCTTTTCACCACACCTTCTCCAGCATTTATTGTATGTAGATTTTTTGATGATGGCCATTCTGACCCGTGTGAGGTGATACCTCACTGTAGTTTTGATTTGCATTTCTCTAATGACTAGTGATGTTGAGTATCCTTTCATGTGTTTGTTGGAAAACTGTATATCTTCTTTGAAGAAATGTCTATTTAGGTCTTCTGCCCATTTTTGATTGGGTTGTTTGTTTTTTTGATAATAAACTGCATGAGCTGCTTGTATAGTTTGAAGATTAATCATTTGTCAGTTGCTTCACTTGCAAATATTTTCTCCCATTCTGATGGTTGTCTTTTTGTCTTGTTTATGGTTTCCTTTGCTGTGCAAAATCTTTCAAGTTTCAATAGGTCCCATTTGTTGATTTTTGTTTTTATTTCCATTTCTCTAGGAAGTGGGTCAAAAGAATCTGGCTGTGATTCCTGTCATAGAGTATTCTGCCGATGTTTTCCTCTAAGAGTTGTATAGTGTCTGGCCTTTCATTTAGGTCTTTAATCTATTTTGAATTTATTTTTGTGTATGGTGTTAGGGAGTGTTCTAATTTCATTCTTTTAAATATAGCTGTCCAGTTTTCTGAGCACCACTTATTGAAGAGGCTGTCTTTTCTCCATTGTATATTCTTGCCTCCTTTATCAAAATTAAGGTGCCCATATGTATGTGGGTTTATCTCTGGGCTTTCTATCCTGTTCCATTGATCTGTATTTCTGTTTATGTGCCAGTACCATACTGTCTTGATTACTTTAACTTTATAATATAGTCTGAAGTCAGGGAGCCTGATTCCTCCAGCTCCGTTTTTCGTTCTCAAGATTGCTTGGTTATTTGGGGTCTTTTGTGGTTCCAAACAAATTGTGAAAATTTTTGTTCTAGTTCTGTGAAAAATGTCATTGGTAGTTTGATAGGGATTGCATTGAATTTGTAGATTGCTTTAGGTAGTATAGTCATTTTCACAATGTTAATTCTTTCCATCTAAGAACATGTTATATCTCTCCAACTGTTTGTATCATCTTTAATTTCTTTCATCAGTGTGTTATAGTTTTCTGTATAGAGGTCTTTTGTCTCCTTAGGTAGGTTTTTCCTTAGTATTTTATTCCTTTTGTTGCAATGGTAAATGGAAGTGTTTCCTTAATTTCTCTTTCAGATTTTTCATCATTAGTATATAGGAATGCAAGAGATTTCTGTGCATTAATTATGTATCCTGCTACTTTACCAAATTCATTGATTAGTTCTAGTAGTTTTCTGGTAGCATATTTAGTGTTCTGTATGTATGGTATCATGTCATCTGCAAACAGTGACAATTTTACTTTTTATTTTCTGGTTTGGATTCCTTTAATATTTTTCTTCTCTGATTTCCATGGCTAAGACTTCCCAAATTATATTGCATAATAGTTGTGAAAGTGGGCAACCTTGTCTTGTTCCTGATCTTAGTGGAACTGGTTTCATTTTTCACCATTGAGAATGATGTTGACTGTGGGTTTGTTATATATGGCCTTTATTACATTGAGGTAAATTCCCTCTATGCCTACATTCTCAAGCATTTTTATCATAAATGGGTTTTGAATTTTGTTTAAAGATTTTTCTGCACCTATTGTGATGATCATTAGTTTTTCTCCTTCAATTTGTTAATATGGTTTATCACATTGATTGCTTTGCATATATTGAAGAATCCTTTCATTCCTGGGATAAACCCCACTTGATCATGGTGTATGATCCTTTTGATGTGCTGTTGGATTCTGTTTGCCAGTATTTTGTTGAGGATTTTTGCATCTATGTTCATCAGTGATATTGGCCTGTAGTTTTCTTATTTTGTGACATCTTTGTCTGATTTTGGTAGCAGGGTGATGGTGGCCTAGTACAATGAGTTTGGAAGTGTTCCCCCCTCTGCTATATTTTGGAAAAGTTTGAGAAGGATAGGTGTTAGCTCTTCTCTAAATGTTTAATAGAATTCACGTGTGAACCATCTGGTACTGGGTTTTGTTTGTTGGAAGATTTTTAATCACAGTTTCAATTTCAGTGCTTGTGATTAGTCTGTTTATATTTTCTGTGGATTTGTTTTTGTAGGTCTTTTTTTCCTCCTTTCTTATTTTGTTCTCTTTTGATTCGATGACTATTTTTAGTGTTATGTTTGGACTCCTTTTTCTTTTTTATATGTATATTTGTTATAGATTTTAGTTTCCTTGTTGGCATGAATTTTTTGTATAGCACTCTCTCTCTCTCTCTCTCTCTCTCTCTCTCTCTCTCTCTATATATATATATATATATATATATATATATACCCATATGCATACATATAATGTGTGTGTGCTTGTTATAAGTTGCTGATCTCTTAATTTCAAATGTATTTTAGATACCCTGCATTTATACTCTCGTACCCTCATGATTATTCTTTTTGAAATTATATTTTGCATCTAATTGTTGTGTGTATCCCTTAACTGCTTTTTGTGGATACAGATGATTTTATCACTTTTTTCTTTTAATATCCTTGTTAGCTTTTTGTATGGATGATTTCCTACCTTTATTGTATATGTGACTTTACCAATGAGGTTTTCTTTTTCATAATTTTCTTGTTTCTAGATGTGGCCTATTGTCTTCCACCTAGAGAAGTTCCTTTACCCTTTTTTTTTTAATGCTGCTTTGGTGATTGTAAATTCTTTTAGCTTTTGCTTGTGTGTAAAGGGCTTGATTTCTCCATCAGGTCTCAATGAAAGCCTTGCTGGGTAGACTATTCTTGTATGTAGTTTTTTCTATTTCAGCACTTTAAGTATATTGTGACAGTCCCTTCTGGCCTGCAGGGTTTCTGTGAAAAAATTGGCTGATAGCCTTATGGGAATTCCCCTGTATGTTATTTTTTGTTTTTCCCTTGTTGCTTTTAACATTCTCTCTTTGAAATTTTTGTCATTTTGATTACAGTGTGTCTTAGTGTGTTCCTTTGTGGGTTAATCCTATATGGGTCTCTGTGTTTCCTGGATTTGGGTGACTCTTTCCTTTCATAGGTTAGGGAAGTTTTCAACTATTATCTCTTTACATATTTTATTAGGCCCTTCCTCTCTCTTCTCCTTCTGGGACCCCTATAACATGAATATTAGTGCACTTGATGTTGTTCCAGAGGTCTCTTAAGCTGTACTGAATTATTTTCATTATTTTTTTTTCTGTTCTGTAGCAGTGATTTCCACTACTCTGTCTTCCAGCACACTGATCTGTTCTTTTGCTGCATTTAGTCTACCCTTGGTTCCTTTTAGTGTACTTTTCATCTCAGTTATTGTATTCTTTAATTCTGTTTGGTTATTCTTTGTGTAATCTAATTCTTTGTTAAAAACTTCTAATTTATCACTCTGTGCATCCATTTTCCTCTTGAGTTCTCTGATCATCTTTATGATCATTACTCTGAACTCTTTCTTGGGTAGATTACCTTTCCCCACATCACTTACTTCTTCTTCTGGGGTTTTATCTCATTGCTTCATGTGAAACATATTCCTCTATCACCTCATTTATTATAAATTTCTATTTGTATTTTTATGTAGGTAGGTAGGTAAGTTACATTTCTTGACCTTGGAGAAGTGGCCCTCTATAGGTGATGTCCTGTGTGACCCAGCTCTCCTCTCATCACCTAAGGACTAGGGACCAGCTGGTCCCAGGGTAGTTTCTGGCCTGTATTTTTGGACTTGGTCTTCAGGCTGCACGACTGTAGTTTTCTTCCTTCTAGTGTCTACTCCCTCGTAGGTGAGGCTGGTCTAGAGGCTTGTGTTGGCTACCTGGCAGGAGGGGCGTCCCTGTCCACTGCTTAGTGAAGCTGGGTCCTGGTCCTCTGGTAGGCAGGGCCATGTCTCAGAGCATGTATAGAGACGGCTGTAAGCTCAGGAAGTCTTTAGGCAGCCTGTCAGCTGATGTGTGGGGCTGTGTCCCTGCCCAGTTTGTTGTTTAGCCTGTGGCTTCACATCACTGGCTGTTAGGTTGGGCCGGGTCTTGGTGCCAAAGATGTCAGCCTCCTGGGGAGCTCATGAAGATGAATCCTCCCCAGTATGTCTACCACAAATGTCTATGTCCCCAGGGTGAGCCACAGTTACCCCCTACCTCCCCAGGAGACCCTCCAAGGCAAGCAGGTGGTGTGGCTGAAGCTCCTATCAAATTATTGCTTTTGCCCTTGGTCTCAGTGCATGTGAGATTTTTTGTGAGCCCTTTAGTAGTGAAGTCTCTATTTCCTGCAATTCTGTGGAGTTCCTGCAATCAAGCCCCACCGGCCTTTACATCCAAATGCTCTGGGGATTCCTCTTCCTGGTGCTGGATTCCTGGGCCAGGGGGCCTGAAGGGGGGCTCAAAATTCTCATTCCTGTCTGAGAACCTCTGCAATATAATTATTCTCCAGTTTGTGGGTTTCCCACCCAGGGAGTATGGGATTTGATTTCATGAGCCTGCCACTCCTATACATCTTGTTGTAGTTCCTTCTTTATGGCTTTATTAGTAGAAGATCTATTCTGATAGGTTCCAGTCTTTTTCAACAATAGTTTTCCTGCAGTTTGTTGTGACTTTGGTGTGCTTGTGAGAGCTTAGTGTCCTTCTCCTCCACCATCTTGGCCACTCTCAGGACTAGAAATGCAGTACTGATACAGGATACAATATGGATCACTTTTAAAATAATTATGTTGGATGAAAGTAGCTGGGCAAAAATCAGTACATGCTGTAAGTTCCTAATTATATAAATTTACAAAATTCTAAGGATATGAGTGGAAGAGATTATAAAAGGATACTAGGAAATATTTGGGTATGGTAGTTATGTTGATAGTGGTTATAGTTTCACAAGTATATACCCATTTGATCAAAATGAACACAAAATATATGAACTCTTTTGTATGTTAATTGTCTTTCAGTAAATATGGTAGGAAATAAAAGTATCTATACTGTTGGTATTCAATAATGAGCTTCTAAGTGCTGATTTTAGGAATAAAGTCTAATATCTGAAAATTCTATAGATGTTTTATAATTAAATGCTTTGACTTTGCCAGTTCTTTGTAAGAAATATTTATTTTAACATGTTGTAGATTTTATTTTCTACTGAGGACAAGTGAACTTTAAAGAGTAAATATCTATATTTATAAAATGTAAATATATTTCACAGAGATATATAAAAATATATGGCTCACTTATTCTTTAATAACAGAATCAACAAATATCATCTTTTTTATCAAGTAGAGAAAAAAATAAAGCCTTATTTCAATTGAAGACTATGGCTAATTATGTGGAAATAACATGGTTTAGAAAGCTATTAAAGCAGAAAAAAATAGTTTAAAGGAGAGGAGAAAGAGCTATGATTATAATAGTAAAAAATGAATGCAAAGTAAGAGCTAGACTCACAAATGCAAACACAATTATATGAGTGCATATACACAAACAATAATATACAGCTTCATAAAGAAAGGAAATACACAGAATCTGACAAAACACAATGCCTCATTAATGTATGCAAATAAGAAAATAATAGAAAGATGTCTGAGCCTTCCTTTGCTGCCCACTAGGATTCTAGAGCTAAACATTTTTAAAGCCATGTTTTGTTATCACACTGCAGGCATGTGGATTATAACTGTAATTATTTTCCCTGTTAGCCACAAATATTTTCCACTCCTTCTGTCTCTATTTGGCAAACAGCAAGTTTGCATTTAACTTAAATTTTAGGAGATTTAGCATCTAATCACCAGACAGAGAAAAAGATTATAGTTTAAACATTAAAATTTTCAGATTTTTCTCTATATAGTACTGCTTTTAGTCCTACCCTTTTGTTTGTAGATTTATGTTATTTTCAGTTTTAAACAAAAATAATTTCTTGAAAATCAGTGCTAAAGCAAGAAAATACTTAAAGTTTATCCTTTTCAACTGGGACATAAGAGTATTTTTGTGTGTTTTTGTCTCTGTGTTGTTCCATTTTTTTTTAAATGGCTTATATATGTTTTAGTGACATAGAATTCTGACTATATCTTGATCTACTGAACTACAACTCTCTTTTGTACTTGCAGATGTCCATGATTCATTCCCTTTTTCTTTGCTCTTACTTTTTCTCTCTCAGAATTAATATACAGAGGTTTTCTAGCTTATGTTCATGCAACCACTTCAATTTAGAAATTTTCACTTTTTATATTTACCAATCTGTATTTTAAATAACATATTTTAAACATGGGAAAATTTGTATAGATGATTTGGGCCACTCCTTACCAAAGTTATATTTAAAGGTTTTCTACAGGAGCAAGACCTTACAATATTGTTTCTTCTGTCTCACAAGTTCTCTCTTAACCTATTGATATGAAAAAATAATGAAGTTTTACACTCAAGTGTCATTTCCTCTATGAATTATTTTTTGACATCAAGCCCGGATTAAACATACTATTTCTTTGTGTTTTTATCCTTATCCCACTTATTCTCATATTACAAAGACATGTGTCCCTGACCCTTTATATCAAAAGCTGCTTCAGAGCAGGGTTCTCATATGATACTTAAACCACATGAGGCAGGGAGAAAATTTTAATGAAAGAATCTGTGAATGAATAAATAAAATTGCCTCAAGTCATTTATACTATTTGTTTTTTTCTAAAGAATGTACCAATGTTGTTCATGTGGTTGCATTTTACCTGAAACAGCTATTATGAATTATTGCATATTAAATGTAAAGCATTCAGGTTTATAAAATTAATACCAGAAGAAACACTAATATTTTGTTAAGCAATTCTTTCCCCAAGTGAGCTTTTGAGAGGAGATATTCTAAATTACTTTAGATATGAGTCTGTACTCATATGTTTATTTAAATGTGTTAGATTATAAAGTTAAGGTTAAGAAATTTTTATTATGAATATCCCCAATAGACTAATGAAAAGAGTTTTGTTGCTTTTCTCCTCTTTCCAATCCCAATTGAAAAATGTATACATGTATGAATGTGTATTTGTGTATTATGCATGTGTATATGCATATCATATATCTATGCATATATGTGTATATATTAATGTATATGCACAAAATAATATATTTTATATTATTATATAATATATTATATATATCACTTATTTTATATTGTGTACATTATATATTAATAAAATATTGTATGTATAAGATGAATAACATATGATATATTGCTATATGTAATGTATCCTATTATAATTATAATAATAGGATATATTATATTATACTTCATATTATATTAGAGTGGTGAGAGCAGGCACGTTTGTTTTATTCCTGATCTTAGAGGAGAAGCTGTCAAGCATTCATCACTGAATATGATGTTAGCTGTGGGCTTGACATATATGTCCTTAATCACATTGAAGTATCCTTCTATACCCAATTTGTTGAACATGTTACCATGAAAGGATTTGGATTTTGTCAAATGATTTTTTTAAATCTATTGAGATCATCATATGAGTTTTTATTTCATTCTATTCATGTGGTGTATCACTTTTATTGATTGGTGTATGTTGAATCATACTTATATCCCAGGGATAAGTCCTACATGTTCATGGTCCTTTTGATGTGCTGTTGAATTCAGTCTGCTAAGATTTTTTTTTTAATATTTGCATCTATATCCTTCAGGAATATTTTCTCCTAGTGTCTTTATTGGGTATCAGGGTAATTCTGGCTTCATAAAATGAGTTTGGGAGTATTCCTCCCTCTTCAAATTTTTGGAAGAGTCTAAGGAGGATTGGCATTAATTCTTTAAGTGTTTGATAGAACCCACCACAGAAACTATCTAGTCCTGAGTATTTCTGTTTTGGGAGATTTTTAATTGCTGGTTCAATCTGCTTACTTGGTTTTGGACTGTTCAGATTTTCTATTTATTAATGATTCTTTTTTGTCTTAAATTTTTTTTAATTAGCTAATAATTCTGCTTATTCTAGTCTGTGCTGGGCTTAGTAGATATCAGCCTATTCACTCATATATCTGCAGAAACTTGAAAGTTTTACTGGTGTCTGGCCTGTTACAGATGGTCACTTTCACATGCTGGGCAATGGCAAGCATCCTACTGAAGTGATGGACGTAACTGGAATGTATCACAGACCATTTGGTACCAGTTCACATATCAGTAGAATTATAAGGCATGAAAGCACAATCTTCAAGTCCTTTTGAATTGTATGCTTTGATATAGAATAGGGGAATTTATACTGTATCTATTGGTCAAACCAAGTAACAAAGCCAGTCTTGATTCAAAGGGTGGGAAAATAGATATTACTTCTTAATGGGAGAGATGCAAAGTCTGTCATCTTTTTTGAAAGCTGTTACATTTTATCTCTGTATTTTTCTAATTCCTGATTCTCTTCATCAACTTTAATATTTTCTCGTGTCCCCTTTATTGTCACAAAATATTAGATACCTTTGACATATTTGAACATTAAATCACCTCTAAACCCAACTCAGACATTGTTATGGTTCCCTCCTTTGTTGCTAGTAAGAATCTCCTGCTGCCATCATCATGGTCCAAAAGAGTCCCATCGGTTTGATTAGACCAGTCATATGAAAGAGAGATATTTGAATTTAAGTGTGATTTTTCAGGCCTTTTTACTTGCAGTATAATGAAGGATGTGCACAATGTTCAGATCTTTTTGAATAATATGGGAACAAACACATTTCATGGATTTATTTATTTTTATCTCCACTTATATAACTGCAAAAATTGAACAGCCACACTTCCCCTGCTTCTAGTAAAACTAGACATTAAAATATGGGAACTGAAGTTCATATTTTTATTGAATTCACTAGACAAAATAACTCTACCAGAGGTTGGTAATTTTTCAACATATACCAAGTATAAAATTGGCACCTGCTTTCTGATAAATAAATTTCATGTTACTTTATTGTCGTTCTTGGGTTTTGCTGTTGTTGTTTTGATTTACGAGTATCGTGTTTCTGTATTCATAAGTTAAGATAAAACTGTGTTTATCTAAGTCAACTGTTAACTCTCAGGTCATTTCCCAAAGAGCTTTCTTCCCCATTATTATTTTTCCTTAATAAATGCAAATTAAGTAATTATTTAGTTAAATTTTGACTAAGCATTATTCATTTGAGAAATTGTTGCTTTATAGTGCAAAGGAAGCATTTTTTCCACACTTGGCACTTTACAATAAACTCATTCTGATCTAAATTGATTGCTATGGGATTATCTTGGAGTCATTAAAATATTGCTTTATTGACATTTACTAATGTTTTTAATTAGCAATTTCAAATTCCAGTGTTTGGCATTAACTATGAACAGATATATTTTATTATATCCCTATAGCTGTTTATTCAGTTATGTTTGTTTATCCATTGAGTATTTTAAATACTTATTTGACATGTTTTGTGTTATATTTAAGCAATGTTTATAGTATATTAGATTAGGCTGTCTTTTTATGATAACAATATATTTGAGATTCTGAACATCTCTGAACCTGAATTAAGGCAAAAGATATATTTTTGTTTTGTTTTATTATTTTGAATAACTCAGTGATATATTGAATTTGTCATAAATTTAAAAGATCTACATTCACACATAAAGCAAAGATGTCTCACTCTTCAAATATTGGTATTTCTAAAGCCAAAGAGTTTTACTCAAAGAGTTGAAACATTATTCTCAACTGCCTTGATACTTTTTCTTTCTGGTAACTGTCATATTCATTGTGTTGCTTCTACATTCCTGCAAAGGAAAATCTTGAAAAAGAAAGGGTCAGTCACAAAAGTATAAGAGCAATCAATTCACCATTATTAACAGATAAGAGAACATTATTAGGGTAATGGGATAGGAGTAACTATTCTCCCTCCACATCCTCCATCTTTTGAATAATGTAAATTAGAGACCCCATACTTTGAATTAGTATTGAATGTGTATCTCACCTCCTAGCTGTTAGCTTGGTCATATTCCCTATGTAAACCAACTTCCTTGATATAAAACCAGCAAAACAGTATCAATTACACACTTGTTCTGATAAACAGACAAAATTAGACCCATGAGGTGATATGGATATGCACAGTTGGTGTTCATTACATACAGTTTTTTGTTCTCTACATTTTATGTATGCTTTTTAACAAGAATGGCAAAATGACCTGTATCTCTGTAGAATATAAGAACTTCTTAAAAAAAGGAAAGTGTATCAATTCTTTCAAAAATGAGCATAACGTAAAGTACCTGATTCTAGGGAGCCTTCTTCGGTTATCATTTTAAATATCATTCAGCTATAAGTAAGTTTAGTTTGAATTTTTTAAAATTCAGTTCTCAATGATTGAATGTAACCTGAAAAGTGTTACAACCCTGAAATGAACCTAGGGTAAAAGGTCACATTGGTGACCTTGTGGTCTTTATAATCCTTTAGGATTTCAGGTCTGTACTTAAGTAGGGTCCTTTCCTGTTGTGTTTCTTCTGCTTGGAATGTTCTTCAAGGTACTTTTACTGCTGCCTCCCCATCACATATGGCTTTACTTTCCTGACAATACTAGCTAAAGGTAAAATCTCTCATCAATCAGTCACCCTTCCTCATATCACCTTATATTTTCATTCTTAGCACTCCTAAGAACAAGAAAGTATCTTGTTTGTTTATGTATGAATGTATAATATCTGTCTCTTTTTAAAATATGCAAATTTTTGGAGGTTAAACTCTAATTTTCTTTTTCATCCCTATATTTTCTGTATACAGAATAAAGTTCGAGAAATAATATTCACTTGCCATATGTTAATATACATTATCTGATGAACAGGTGAGAGTTTTCTAGTCTGCAATCTTTTCATTTCTTTATATTCTTTCTGAGCTTTTACAGTCTATGAATTGTTGACAGCTCTAGATGGACCTGTGTGTTATTTATCTTGGAACCTGAACAGCCAATTTTTTTATAACTTAGCTGTGCCCCAAAATGAAAACATGCCTTATGATTCTGGGCCTATTGAGGCTACCAAAATGGTGTATGAGGGGTTCAGTTCTAAATTAGGAATAACATGAAGGAGCATCAAATACCAACCACTTTGACTGCTAAAAAGAAAAGAATACATGGCATTTTCAGGTAAATTTTAATGTATAAAACAGAAAGAATATTTTGAAAGTTTAAAATTGAGGATCTTTTTATAAAGTCAACCTCAATGTGCATGATAAAACATCTATATTCAAACTTCATTTTTATGCCAGTAGCTTTGGATATTAAAAGGATTGATACTTTTGAAAAGGAGCTCCTATAGCTATTTTAGTTCTCTGTCCCATTACACTTCATCTTCTTACTGCTTAGTTTTGAGCTCAAAATTTGATACAGGCTCTTCCTGTATGAATATTAGAGGATCTAATAATTGTACTTTAATAAAATGAAACTCAAGGGTGAGATTCATCAACTAGAGAAATGTAAGGTTTTTTTCATGCAATTTAATAACATCAAATGGCCTCTATAATCATTTCCATATAAAGCATCAAAAATGGCTTAACTGGGCTCATGCAGGTAGTTAAAAATACGCTCAGATCATATACAAGTATAGCAATTTTATTTAAATTATGTTTTGTTATTCTTTTTGTATATAGTAAAAACTAGATGGGCTATTTGACATTTAGTATTTAAGTTTTTTAGGGTTGGACATAGAAACATTGAAATGGATGAAAGGAATACTTAGACAATTTATACACATTAGACTTAGGACTGGCAATACCTAACCTTGTGACAAATAGTTGTTAATACTACCATTAGAGACCCTCTGGATATAAGCATTAATAATAGTCCATAAAATTTCAGTAAGGTAATCATTATATGTGCACATATGAAGCTATCATTGAGGTAAATCCTGAGTACATGTGAATTTTGAGAAGGAAATATTCAAAAGGAGCTACTTTAGCTGTAGTCTTTAGCAGGAGAAACTGAGTTTTCCATTAACCTTATTAGTGTAGGGGATGCTCAATGAGAATTTTAAAAGGAAACATATATTAAAAATGTTAGAAGAAAATATATTTCCAACTAAATTTGAAATTAAATGGTGTGATACAAGTAGAAAAAGAAAATCACAAAAATTACAAGGAGTTAACTGAGGTTCTAGTGCTAGTTTGCCCACATGGGAAGAGTTGGACTTTGAGGAAGTGAAAGTACTTCAGTGAGCCTCATTTTCACACCTATAAAATGACAAGAGCACTACTTTCACCTGAACAGTATGATTAGGATTAATCTTTTAGGATTATAGATAAATATTCTAGAGTATTATTCAATATTTTGTTTTCAACAATTTATTGTAGGCCTTATCTAGTGAAATAAGGCATCAAAGATAAATAAAAGATATAAATATTGGAAGGAAAAGTAAAACTCATTGTTTGCAAACAATATATTTGAACAAATTCATCAAACTATTGGAAATAATGAGTAAATAATATAATACACAAAGTTAATATACAAAAACAAAACAAAACAAAAACCTTGCCCTTCTAAGCAGTACCGATGATGTGGAAGTGAATTTACATGTAATATAGAAGAAGAAAACAAAAAAAATCAGCAATATATCTAAAGAAATATGTACAAAACCTCTCAGTAAAATATTAAGAGCACTCTTGAAAAAATTCAATCAGTTGAGATATATGATGTTAATTGATTATAGCGCTCAGTATTATAAAGATGTCAATTCACTCCAAATTAAATTATAGATTTAACAGAAGATCTCAAACTAACAGCAAATTTTTTGTGTGGAAAATGACATTGATTCTAAAATTTATATTGCAATACAAAATATTGATAATAGTTCTGATGATTTTGAATAACAAAGTTTGAGTACTTACACAATCAGAAATCAAGACTTACTAGAATTAATCATTAATATGACCAAGAAATATTGGTTGAGTGGTATATAAAATATGTTAATAGAAGAAATTAAAGACTCTAAAAATCTGCCTACCCTTTGAAGTTTCCTGCAATCATAGTATCATATACCATAGAAAAATAAAAATGAATTAGGTACAATTATGGCACACTATTTGGATATTTCTCTAAATGATTTTATTAAAGAATCCAAACAATACAAATATACACAAAATGCATATTGAGCTAATATAAACAACCGGGTTGTCAAATGAAACTCTTGTGAATTACCCATATTACTAATAATTTTAAGATTAAAAGATGTCAATAAATAATTGAAAATTAGGCTTTGGTCTCCCCATGTCCTTCCTTTCACCATTGGACATGGAGTCTTTGCCTAGCATAGATGAGATCTCTAATGAAGTATACAAATCATCTCACATATCGAGAAGCATCTAGGTCATAAGATATCTATATTTAATACTCCCAGGAAGTTATGTAGCTCACTTCACATTCAATGAGGTTATATTCTTCATAAATCTATATATTGAAGATTTACTTACCATCAGCAGTTATAAAACAGGGTATGATGCTATAAGAATTTCCTAGATATGTACTCTCCTCCTAGCAATTACCATTATTGCCTTTACTGGTAGATCAATGATCAACATACTTACATGGATATTGATCAGGCTCCCTGCCTTCTTTCTTTTCCCAGGAACAAACTCCAGTAGTTGAGTAAGGAGTGAATCAGAAGCCAAATGCTTTGGTTTCTTCATACATACATGCATACATACATATATACATACATACTAATAATTTTATATACATGGAATTTCTCTGGAAGGGCCCATGAAAAATAATAATTGTGGTAGCTTCTGCAGAAAAAATGTTGTGAACTGGCTGTTGACATGTAGGAGAAATGCTTTGTTTTTTGCTTTTTTAAATAATACATCCTTTCTTACCTTGTGGCTTTTGTACCGTGTGTATTAATTAATATTTAGAAAATAATCTAATCTTTGGATTTTGAAAAGTGTTCTCCTTGAAAATGATACCAAAACAAAACAAAAAACTATTTGAGCAGCAAAGTTTATGATAACTGTGTATGGATTGTGTATTGCTGTGATAACCATAAAGGTGTGCTGCTCACATCTTGTTTTAAGAAAAAATTTGTTCAGCTGCAAGGAATGAAAGTAGTAAATTATCTATGGCTGCAGCATTTTCATGATCTTCCTCAGGTTTCTAGGACAGCTCCCAGTTGATGATTGACTATTATAAGGGTTTCAGTGCCTGTCTATCTCAGCTGAATATGGAACTTCTCAGAAGAGTCATGTTTACTCTAGAATTCCCCATTGGTTTTATGAAGACTGTCAAATTTTTGCCACATTTGGTGGGTCTCCAGGACAAATTTCGTTGCCTCCCCACTTTCCTTCAAAGTTTCAGATTTAGTCTGAAGCTTAGTCTGAAAGCCTTTTCTTCATAATTATTCCTTCTTTCTTTTTTATCCATCATTATAAAATGCTGACATTCTTAATTCTAATTTTCTTCTTCTCAGAGAGCCAAACTAATACAGCTTGTATGAGGAATGGTTCAAGCCAGTAAAATGACGCTTTAGGACTGGATCTCGCAAGGCTTGGCTGGTAGTGAAGACTGATCTGTAAGGTAAGTGGAACATGCATAGTCCGTGATACCAGATTGTAGTCTAGTTATTTAAACTTTCACCTAGGTTGATTTGATTATGTTCCAATGGAAATGAATACCCAGGCTGTTACAATGATTCAGTCATTTGAAAAGTAAAGGGTAGAGAATAAAATATGTAAGAACCATGGATTTACTGGTTGTTATTAAATTTCACTGATGTGGTATCGAGAGATAGTGAAAAAGTGTGGAGAGTTAACCACAAATGGCAACTAAATGTGAAGTGCAAAAGGGTCTCTGTGGTAACTTTCATAGGGCCCCTATCTTCTGAAATAAAAAAGAAAAAGAAAATCTGAAGATCAAATCCGGGATCCGTTAGTTGGGGTCCCTTAGCTTTAAAGACTGTTGAATCTTTACTCCAGGCAGGTCTGCAATGCCAAATTCAGTGTCCTTGTTGGAAAACCTGGAACATTTATGCCAGGGATATATAAATTGATACCCTTGGAGACCAAAAGTGCCATGATCTCCCCCACCAGTGTCCTTCCCTTGTAAGAAGGAAACCATATGGAGACAAGGTAATGAATAGTCTTGGCTAAAGTCCTCATTAACGTGGATCTTCTGGGTTTCCAAGTGTATAACTCAGAGTGACACTTGACATTTGTATAACTTCTCACATTTGTCCTTAGACTGTGGGGTAAAAGCTATTATAGTGGAAAAGATAAAGTGGAAGCCTCTGAAACTCACTTCCCCATCTCAATCAACAATCAGTATAGCAAATCACAAACAGTATTACAACCTGGGTTGAGTAGTGAAGTGATGCTAGGCTTAGGGATCTTAAGAATTCAGGAATAGAGATGCCTATTATGTCTCAAGTTTTATTCACCATTCTGGCCACTGAAGAAAAATATCCTGAAACATGACTCAAAAGCTAATGCTATATTAGCTAAGTAGCATTCTGGAGTGAAGTTGCTGGGCAGGAAATGGCACATTTGCTAGAGCAGATTAATGTGTTTTCAAGATATAAAGGCATTCACTGCCTAATTCTTCTTCCCTCCACTCCTTTTTTTCAAAGGCTTTACCCTCTAACATACTGCTCTAATACACTGCTAATATACCCTCTAATGATGATATACTTCATTTCAGCATCTCCTTACTGAAGGACTCAACAAGTATAATTGACAAACGTGACAACAGTCAAAGAATGATTAACACATATCTTGAGTATGAGAATTTTGATCTCTGTGGCCCTGCTGTAGCTCAAAATGGTGAGAATGGGAATAGAATTCTCATCAGTATAAGTGAACATCTCCATCTGGAAATGTTTGCAACCAAATATTTGAGATTAATTTTCCAGGGCCTTTGTTTTGTACTCAAGAATATGCTTTTCCTGAGGTTGGGTGTGAGTACATTTGTTCCCTGTTACAGATAGTTACAGATCTTTGTCCACTGTACTGATGATCCCTAGGAGAACAATAAGAGATTCACAGGTAAAAATGCTGTGAATCACTGTAAGGTGGTGATCTGAGGTTGTTTTAAGCTGTTATATTCATGCTAATTTTTTATGAAGCAATAGAAAACAAATACACCCCAGGGTAACTACATAATTAATGTCTTATAAGCACTTATCTTAATGGCCATCCTTCTACCTTTCTGGATGTGAGAACTAGGATGGTTTAATTTAATATTCCTATTCGCTTAACTATGGGAAGGTATCCATGCTAGTGAAATATATTTCTGTGTATTGGTAAATATTTGATATTTTATTTACCTCATTTTCCCTTCACTGTTCCTGCTCTTTGTTATTGCAAATATAATCATATGAGAGCCATCTTAATATTTTTTGTTTATTTGTATTCCACTCATTGGCATCATCTATTTAATATATTCTAGCAGTATCACAGAAGCTTTTGTTATAAAAATTCAGAGATTTTGTTATTCAGCATTCAGTATTCCAGCAGAAGGCATTTAATAACATTAAGAATGTTATTGTTCCATATTCTCATTATTTTCTCTGGATATACATATTTTTAGAAACATTATTTGTAAATTCTTAGAAGAAATTCTTCCAAAAATGTATAAAATTTTTCTGGGATTGTGAGGTTATTGGAATTCTCTAGAGGAATAATAACTTTATTTTTAAAAAATATTCCTATTAATAATGTCAACACTAAATATAAACTCTTTTCTTAATTAACATTTTTGTTTTGCTATTAAATACAAATTTAGGAATGATCACAGTATGCTGAAAAGAATGTTTTATCTATTTCCAGGTCCACTGTAGGGAATTTGCCCATGACTAGGGAGCAGGATGAGAGGGGAGATGGATACATTTACAAACCACAGAAAGGCTCTCTTTGAGAATTACAGGTCACAACTACAAAGACTACTTCACCATGTAGTAAATTGGTTATCACTGAGTATGTTTAATTATAAGTGAGCTGGCTATCATTTAAAGAAACTTTAGAATACATTCTACTGTATTGGGTAGGGTACAATTAATACACCTTATAACTCTTTTACAACCTATAACACTTTATAATTCATAACATGTAACTCAGTGTAAGACTGCCTTGAATTCAGGGAGTCTCCAGTGGTTAGATATTGAGAGATGCTTCTGTGAATCTCCATTTTACAGCTAAGAAAACTAAGTAGTGAAGATTATGGAGAAAGGCACTCATATCTAACCAATTCTAAGAATCACCACCCCTTCTATATAGGTGTGTAAAATCGTTTGTATTTTTAACCCTTGAACAACAGAATATAAATGCAAATCCTTCAAAACTAGTTAAGAATGGGGAAAATAAGGCATTTTTCTGCAAAACACACTGCCAGAGTCAGGCTTAGGCAATCCATGGCAGAGATTTCTACCTTTAAAAATGACTTGAAAAAGACTTGGTAGCTCAAGTTCTGCTGCAAAATTATCTCCCCCATAACCTATCATAACAACTGATGGTGACATGTGACTTCTGCTTAAATTTTATTGACCAGATCAGCCATATGGCTTTGCAAGGGAACTGAGAGTAGATGAGAAAATAGAATAGTCCATATGCTTTGTTATCTATCCAAATATCTTAAAACACTGCCACTTAATACATTTTAGAATGAAAAGAGATAAAAATCATGTTAACTGAAAAGAATGTTCCTTAAAAATGACCCATTTTTAAATGGTAAAGACAACCAAAAATCCACTCCACCGTAAAAACAATGAGAACACAGAGGGGGAAAAAAATCTGTCAAAATCAATGTCTTCAGAACACAGGAAATTAAATTTAAAGCTTACAGCAGTCCTGAGTGTTTATTCAAGAAAATTTGTTTAATCTTAGTAATAATAGCAAGGTTTGTGGCACTTTAACTTGCTCTATTCCCATCCTTTGTCCCTAAATTTACATTAGACTGAAAACCAACAGCCTCATAATTATAATAGTGGTACAAAAACAGCAAACTGACAGCCACTGGAGAGGCCTACCAGGTTTGGATATCTAAAATAAAAAGCCCAAAGTTTAGTGAATTATTATTTGACCTGTCTGGACAGCTACCTGAAATACTTGATTCTCTGGGCTTTTCTATATTTGATGTGACAAGGAGCTTGCTCTTTGCAAACAGCCCTATCCTCCAGGCATTTTTCAAAACAAACAGTGGCAATTGTTTAATAACACAACTGCATGAGGTGGTGATAACAGTTGGAGCCAACAGAAGTGTGATCAAGAAACTTAAAAGGAAAAAATGGAGAATGCAATATTCAAAGGGCACTTAGCAAACCTCTGACATACCCTAACATTCTGGACGACCACGTACATGTACAGAGCTGTGTGCATACCCAGGATTTGCACAAGCCCATGAGAGACCTGAGAAGGTCCTAAACTCTGAACTCTGGCTGACTTAAGACTGTAGACAAACAGGAAGTAAAAATGAAGCTAGACTCGGAAATTGCCTGGCAGAACATTAAAAGACACATACACAAACTCAAACACAGATTACTTTGGTAAAAACTAGAAAATGAATTGGTTCAAATAATTTACAGGGGTCTCTTAAGTGATCATTAAGTGGACTGAATAGAGCCTTTAGTGGCTTTAAAGCAGAGATCTCATGTAACAAAGAAAGAGATTTTTAAGAATTAGTCCAAAGAAATTACTAAATGAATATGTAGCAAGCATAAAAACAACAACAAGCAACAACAATAGGGAACCCTGATATTGGGGTTAAGGAGGGATTATTTCAAAGTTGCCACATTTAAAATATTAACTACATATGCAAAGTGATAGAACAACAAATCCTGAGGAGAGGGAAACAAATAATTCCCAGAGTGGTTACATTTTATTATTTTAAAAGTTCAGTTTTCAAAAAAATTGAGAGAAATGCAAGAAGACAAAAGTATAGTCCATACCCAGGGGAAAAAAAGGTGCAGCCAATAGAAACTATACCTGAGGAAGTCTAGAATGTCAATGAATAGATATATTATTATTTTTTAAATGAACCAAATAGAAACTCTAGAGTTGAAAATACAAAAACTGAAAGGAAAAATTCACTGTAGTGTCTTAACAACATATTTGAACATACAAAACAAATAATTATCAAACTTGAAGATGGCAGTTGAGACTATCCCATATGAGGAACAGAACAGAAAAAAAATAAAGAAAGATGAACAGAGCCTCAGAGATGTGTGTGACACTATCAAATATACCAAAATTTTCATAATGGGTGTCCCAGAAAAAGAGAAGAGAAAGGGACAGAAAGAATATTTAAGGACATAATTTCCAAAATTTCCCAAAACTGATGAAAAACATTGGTCTGATTTTCAAACACTGAAGCAATTTGATTGAAAAACACACCCAAGTATTTTAACAAACTCCAAGTAAAACAAACTCCAAGTAAAATAAACTCAAAGAAAGCCACACCTACACTCATCGTGGTAAAATTGTCAAAATCCAAAGAGAAAAAAAAAAGAAAATCTTGAAAATAGAATGAGAAAATATATTATCACATGAAAGTGTGGACAAGAACCGTTGCCTGTCATTTCAGTAAACATAGAATGTTGCAATGACATTCCAATAGACAACTAATGTTGCCTGCCATCAAGTCATCAGCAACTCCAACTGTGCAGATGCTGCACCCTGAGGGGAATTCAGGATGAAGGAAAACAGGACACTAACCCTAGATATTTAAGATACATACCTAAGGAATAATTTCAATGAGCCCAAACTCTTGCATCTTCCCATACATGGAAAATCACTAAAATCATTAACTTGAGATGCCTGTTTTTTGTGATTAACAGTAAGCTTGCAATCTTCAACTGCATTTTTTTTTCAGCAAAAACTCCTGTATTTCCAGGCTCCTCCCTTATCTCTTCAGAGCAGCTCCTCAGAGCCATCTGAGAGATTGTTTCCTTGGCTATAGTCCTCAGTAAAGTCCCAGAATAAAATGTAACTTTCAACTTTTAGGTTATGTGTTTTTCTTCAGTGGACAAAAGGAATCCTCAAGAAGATTAACAGCTGACTTTGTATCATGTAAACCTGAAGACAAATGGATGACACATTCAGGTGTTTAAAGAAAAAAATAATGTAAAGCAAGTATTCTATATTTAGCAAAATTATACTTCAAAAATTAAGGAGAATTTAAGGCATTACTGGAAAACAAAATTGAGAAAATTTGTTGCCAGTAAACTTGCATTATAAGAAAGAGTAAAAAGAGCCATTATGTCTGAAATAAAAAAGACACTAGAGGTCATTTAAATCCACACAAAAAAATAAAGAAAAGTGACAAAGGTAACTATTTAGGTAAATATAAAAGACAGTATAAATGTATATTTTATACACATAACATAAAATACACCATTTTCACTATTTTAAAGTGTACAATTCAGTGGTAAATATTTAATATAGTCATAGTGTTATACAGTCATCATCACCATATAATTCCAAATCATTTTTATTACCTCCAAAGGACACCCTGTATCCATTAAGCTTTTACTCCCCACTTCTTTCTTCCCCAGCCTTGGACAAACACTAATCTGTTTTCTGTCTCTGCGTATTTGCCTATTCTGAATATTTCATATCAATGTTTTCATATAATATATAGCATTTTGTTTCTGGATTCTTTCAGTTAGTATAATGTTTTCAAGATTCATCCATGTTGTAGTATATACCCATATTTCATTCCTTTTGAGGCTAAATAATACATACTTTTCTTTGTAAAACTCTTATTTTCCTATTTTATTCAAAAGAAAATTACACCAATAATAATTATAAAACTGTGTTGATGGATTTATGGTATATAAAGATGTAGTTTGTATGATAATAGTATTAAGAGGAAAAGAAAATGGCACTGTATTTTTTGGTATATTTATGACTTTTTTATACTGAAATTACATTGATATTATTCTGAAATAGATAGTTATAGGTTAGTCATAACCCTCGTGGTAACCATTAAGGAAAAAAACTCAGAAAAATTTAGTAAAACAAGCATCAATAAATTAAAATTGAATACTCCAGTCTATCTATTTAACACAAAATAATACAGTAATGGAGCAACAGAGAAACAAAAAGCACATAAAATTTACAGAAAACAAATAGCAAAATTTCAGATATAAATTATCTAATTAGTAATTATATTAAATGTAAATAGAATAAAAGCTACAGTAAAAGGTAAAGATTGACAGAAAAGACTAAAAAAATCCACAGTCCAACTACAGTACTATCTTCAAGAGTTACACTTTAGATTTGAAGTTACAAACAGGTTGAAAATAAAATGATGGAATAAGATATACCATGTAAACACTACCCAAAAGATAAATGGTAGAGAGGCTATAATTGTATCAGACAAAATAGATGTTAAGATAAAATTGCTACAGGAGTCAAATATTTTCTATTGATGAAATGGTCAAGAGGACACAATTATAAATATTGTGCACCCAACAACACTGGACCAAAATATATGAAAAATAGAGAATTTAAAAAGAATAATGTGAAACTTCATACCCAACTTTTAATAATGAATATAACATCTCAGCAGTAGATCAAGAAATGGAAGATTTGGGCAACACTGCAAATCCTCTAGACCTAAAAATTATTAATAGAGCACTTTGATGTAAAACAGGGGAATAAACTTTCTTCTCAAGTGCACATAAAAAATTCTCCAATAAAGACCATATTTTCCAGTAATTGACAATCTGATCCTCAAATCTTGTGGAAATTTGAACCCAGCATAGCTAAAACAAGTCCCCAAAGAAAAACAAAGTAGGAATACTCACACTTCTAAAATTCAAAAGTTAATGGAAACTACAGTAATGAAGACAGCATGGTAATTTATTATTTTTCCAGCATCATTGAGGTGATCAGTAAAAACTGTATATATTTAAGATGTGTAATGTGATGTTTTGATACACATATACATTTTTAAATAATCACCACAATCAAGCTAGTTAATATATCACTCACCTCACAAAATTATCATATTCTTTTTTTATGCTAAGAACACTTAATATCTATCCTCTTAATGAATTTAAGTACATAATACAGTATTTTTAATATTGATTTACCATACTTTAGATCACCAGAACTTATTCATCTTGCATGATTGAAACCTTGTACCCCTTGACCCATATTTCTCATTTCTTCCTTTCCCCAGCCTCTGGCAACCACCATTCTACTCACTGTTTCAGCCAGTTTGACTATTTTAGATTCCACATATAAGTGAGATTATACAGTGTTTGTTTTTCTATGTCTGGTTTATTTCAACAAGCATAATATCCTTACAGGTTCATCCACATTGTTGCATATGGAAGAATTTCATTCTTTTTAAAGTCTGTGTAATATTCCATTGTGTGTGTGTGTGTGTGTGTGTGTGTGTGTGTGTATCACATTTAACATTTTATTCATTCATCAAGAGACATTTAGATTGTTTCCATATCTTGGTTATTGTGAATAATGCTACAATGAATATGAGAATTCAGATAGCAAATTGAGATTCAGATTTCGTTTCCTTTGTACATGTAACCAGTAGTGGGGTTGCTGGGTCATAAGATAGTTTTTGTTTTGTTTATTTCATTTTTTGAGAAAACATACTGTTTTCCATAAGTGGCTATATCAATTTACATTCCCATCAACAGTGTACAGAGATTTTCCTTTTCTTCACATCCTCACCAACACTTATCATTTGTCTTTTTGGTAATGGACATTCTAACAAAAGCAAGATTTTGATTTGCATTTGACTGATTAGTGATGTTGAGCACTTTTTCATATAACTGCTGACTATTTGTATGTCTTTTTTGAGAAATTTCTATTCATTCGTCATTTTTTAATCAGATTGTTGTTTTGCCATTAAGTTGTAGAAGTTCCATATGAAGTTCATATATTAAAATTATATGATAGTAACTTCTTATCTGGTATAGAATTTGAAAATATTTTCTATAACACTATAGTTTGTCTTTTAATATAGTTTATGGTTTCCTTTGCACTGTAGAAGTTTTTTACTTTTATGCCATCTTACTTTTCTATTTCTACTTTTGTTGACTGAGCTTTTGGTGTTGTAGCCAAAAATGTTTGCTCAGAATAATGCCAAGAAGCTTTTCTTCATGACTTCTTCTAGTAGATTTATGGTTTTCAGATTTTTGGTTTTAACCCTTAAGTCTTTAACCATTTTGAGTTGAGTTTTTTATATTGTGTGAGATTCCAATCTTATTCTTCTGCAAATGTATTCCTTATTTTTTAAGCACCATTTATTGAAGAAACTATCATTTCCTCATTGTGTGTTTTGACACCCATGTTGAAGATCAATTGTCCATAGATGTGTGGATTTATTTCTGGGCTCTATCCATTGGTCTATATGTCTGTTTTTATGCCTGTACCATAATGTTTCATTTATTGTTGCTTTGTAATATATTATGAAATCAGAAAGTGTGATACCTCTAGCTTTGTTTTTCTTGCTAAACATTGCTTTGGCTATCGGGGTCTTTCATGGTTCCATAAATTTTAGGATTATTTTTTCTATATATGTAAAGAATGTCCTTGAGATTCTGATAGGTGTTTAATTGAATATGAATATCATTTTGGATAGTATAGACATTTTAACATTATTAATCTTTCCAATTGATGAACACAGATTTCTTACTACTTGTCTGTGTCTTATTTAATTTATTTCATCAATCTTGTGTAATTTTCAGTGTACCAGACTTTCACTAATTGGTTAAGTTTTCCCTAAGTATTTTATTATTTTTGTTACTATTTGAATGGGGTATTTTCTTAATTTCATTTTTAGAAAGTCCATTATTTGCATATAGAAATGCAACTGATTTTTTATGTTGATTTCTATCCTGCAACTTTACTGAATTTATTTATTAGTTTTAACAGTTATTTTGCTGTTGTTGAATCTTTAAGGTTTTCTATATATAAGATTATGTCATCTGCAAATATAGATAATTTTACTTTTTCCTTTGCAATTTTATGCCTTTTATTTCTTATTCTTGTCTAATTGCTCTGACATGGACATCTAGTAATATATTGGATAGAAGTGGCAAGAGTGGGCATCTTTGTCTTGCGCCTGATCTTTGAAGAGAATCTTTCAGTTTTTTACCACTGAGTATGATGTTAGCTGTCGGCTTGTCATTTATGATCTTCATTGTGTTGAGGTAAGTCTTTTAAACCTGTTTTGTTGAGATTATTTTTTATTATGAAAGTGTGTTGAATCTTGTCAAATGTTTTTTCTGCCACTACTGAGATTATAATGTGGCTTTCTCTTTCATTCTGTTAATGTGGTATATCATACTGATTGATTTGCATATGTTGACCATTCTTGCATCCCAGGGATAAATCCCACTTGCTCAAAATATATGATACTTTTACTGTGCTGCTGAATTCAAACTGATAGAATTTTATTGGGGATTTTTGCCTCTATGTTCATCAGGGATATTGACCTCAATTTTATTTTCTTGTAGTGTTTTTGTATGGCCTTGGTATCAGGGTGATGCTGGCCTCATAAAATGAGTTTGACTGTATTCCCTCCTTTTCTATTCTTTTGTAAGAGTTTAAGAATTATTGTTATTAATTCTTCTTTGAATGTTTAGTTGAATTCACCCATGAAGCCATCTGGTCCTGGGATTTTCATTTTGGGAGTTCTTTATTAATGATTCAATTTAATTACTTATTATTGTTCTGTTCAGTTTTTTTTTTTTTCTTCTTGATTCAGGTTTGATAAATTGTATGCCTCTAGGAATATATCTATTTCCTCTGGGCTATTCAATTTGTTGAGATTTATATACCTGTTTATAATAGTCCTTTATGATCCTTTTTATTTCTATGGTATTTGTTTTAATGTGTCCTCATTCATTTCTGATTTTATTTATTTGAATATTCTCTCTTTTTTTCTTGGCTAGTCTAGCTAAGAGGTTGCTAATTTTGTTAATCTTTTCAAAAACCAGCTCTCAGATTCTTGTTTTATTTCTATGGTTTTCTTTTCTTGATTTATTTATGTTCTAATCTTTATTACTTCCTTTCTTTTGCTAACTTTGGGCTTATTTTCTTCATTTTCTAATTCCTTGAAGTATAAAATTACACTGGTTATTTGAGGTCTTCCTTTAATGTAGACATTTATTGTTATAAACTTTGCTCTTACTGCAGTTTTGCTACATCATGTAAGTTTTAGTGTGTTGTGTTTTTGTTTTCACTTTCATTCACTTTTAGTCTCTGCTCCTAGTGCTTTTTGTTCTTGTAGTCACAGTTTGATAATTTTTGTGTTATGTAACCACTAATAAATTTTTCTTATAATTTTTATATTAGTGTTAAAACTAATTTATGCATCAACATTACAGTGTTACATTTTTCTGTATGTGTCTATATATTTACCTTCACAGGCAAGATTTATGCTTTCGGATGCTTTCATGTTGTTTTTTTCTTAGTGTGATTTCATTTCAATTTGATGAATTCCCTTAAGCTTTTTCTATAAAATAGGTCAGTTTTCTTTTGTTTTTTTATTTGTTGTTTGTTTTGTCTGGGATAGACTTTTGTCTCTCATTAATTTTTACAGAACAGTTTTGTCAGGTATAGCATTTCTGGTTGGCAGGGTTGTGTGTGTGTGTGTGTGTGTGTGTGTGTTTTCTTTTATTACTTTGAATGTATCATTTCACTCTCTCCTGGCCTGCAGTGTTTCTGCTGAGAAATCCACTTATAGTCTTATGGTGGTGCCCTTATAAGATGGGTTGCTTTTTAAAAGTGCAACTTTTAAAATTATCTTTGTTCCTTTGATATTTGACCATAGTATTATAATATACTGTGATGTAGTCATTTTGAATTGATCTTATTTTGGGTCTTTTGAACTTCCTGTACCTGAATTTATAATTCCCTCCTAAGATTTTGGAAGTTTTCGGTCATTATTTCTTTAAATAAGCATTTTGTCCCTTCTTCTTTCTGTCTCTTCCTGAGACTCCTATAATATATATGTTGATTCATTTAATAATGTTCAATAAATCTTGTTGGCTTTCTTCAATCTTTTTCATTCTTCTATTTTTTCTTTTGCTCCTCTAATTGGATAATTTCAAATGACTTTTCTTCAAGTTTGCTGTTCTTTCTTCTGTTTCCTTGAATTTTCTGTTGAAGTTCTTTATTGCATTTTTCAATTTATTCATTGTCTTCTTCAGCTCCAGAATTTTTATTTGTTTTGTTTGTATGTGTCTGTGATTTTTATCTCTTGGTTGAATTTCTATTTTTGTTCACATACTGTTTTTCTGATTTTAGTAAATATTCTATCTGTGATCTCTTGTAGCTCACTGAGCATTTTTAAGGAGTTATTTTGAGTTTTTGCCAGGTAATTTCTACAGACAGTTACTGAAAATTTACAGTATTCCTTTGGTGATGTCATAGTTCCTTGATTTTTCATGTTCCTTGGTGCCTTGCATTGGTGTCTGTGCATTTGAAGGAGCAGTCACCTCTTCTAGATTTACAGACTGCTTTTCGTGGGAAAATATCTTTGAGTGGGCATGAACGTACCAGCTGGATGGGGTGTGTGTGATAGTGCCAGATCTGCTGTCAGGTCCAGGGACAGTCGTTTCAGGACTGACAGTTTAGAGGAGCAGTACCAATACTAGGACTAGTGTGTGAATATGGCAGCTCTGGCTCTGAAGAGATTCAGTACCAGCTTCAGCCTCAGGGCAGCATATTAGGGACTTCTGTTCCAAAAGTTACAATCATGGCTTTGGCTCAGGTGTTGGTGCAGCAGAGACTCAGTCTCCAGTAGGGCACAGCAGCATGAACTTCAGGAAGCTCTGTCTACTGATGTTAAGTTAGCAAAGACTGCAAGGGTGTTTGGTGGCAAGGCTGTGGATATTGTCTTGTTTCTCTTTTCTCCAGTAGGGGGGAGTCGTGGCCAAGGGAATTCATCTTGGTGCCAAGCTCTGCTGGGCCTAGCGATTAGGTGATTCAGGTTAATTGCTTCCTAAATTCTTCTATGAGGCCATTCTCATTTTTAGTTCTCCTTTGGATTGCTGTATATTCTTAATTGTACACCTGAGTTCTCCAAGAGCTATCTGTATCCATGAGTAGCTGTTAAATCATTGTTTTTGAGGGGGATGAGGGCTAGGACCTCCTAGTCCACCATCTTGCTGTCATCATATTTGACAGTATAATGTTTCAGTAAGGATAAAATTATATATCAGTTGAATACAATTTACAGTTCAAAACAAGTCATTATATTTATGGTCAGTTGATTTTTGACAAGGAAGAATGCAATGACAGTTCAATGGGAAAACAAATAGTGCTGGTACCACTGGATCTCCATATATAAAAGAATGAAGAAAAATAAATAAATAAATAAATAAATAAATAAAAGAATGAAGAAATAATATATAAAACAATTACCTCATCCTATGTGGAAAAATTAACTCACATAGGTAGATAAATGTAAGCACTAAAATAATAAAACTCTTAGAAGAAAACATAAGACTAAATCTCCATGGTCTTGAATGAAGCCATTGTTTTTTAGACATGATATCCAAGGAAAAATGACAGAACAAAATACTAGGCAAACTCTACATTGTCAAAGTTTTTTAAAAAAACTTTTTTTGCTTTAAGGACACCATCAAGAAATTGAAATGATAACTCACAGAATTGGGGTAAATACTTCCAAATCATATATATGCCAAGAGACCTATATCCAGTATATGTAAAGAACTCTTAAAACCTGACAATAAAAAGGCAAATGACCCCATCTTTTAAAAAATGGATAAAGAATATGACATATATTTTTATAAAATATATATATGAATGAACAATACACATATGGAAAGATGCTCAACTTCATCATCTATTAAAGAAGTGCAAACAGATTCACTGTGAAATATGACTTCACATCTGCCAGGATGGCTAGAAGCAAGAAGGCAGAATGAGTTTTGGCAAAAATGTACGAAATTAAGACTCTCATACAGTGCTGATAGGAATTTGAAATGGGGTAGCCACTTTGGAAAATAATTTGAATATTTCTGAAAAAGTTAAGCATGTTCCTATCTGATCCAGCAATTTTACTTTTAGTTATATACCCAAGAGAATTGAAAACACATGTCCACACTAAAAATTGCACACGAATAACATCCCAAAGTGTAAATAACCCAAAAATCCATCAGCTGTTAAATGGATTAGAAAAATGTGACCTATCCATGAAATAAAATACCATTCAGCACATTCTACAACATGGATGAATGATGAAAAAAGTATGCTAAATGAAAGAAGTCAGACAAAAAGGAAACATATTTTATGTATCCATTTTTATGAAGGGTCAAAATACATAAATTCATAGAGACAGAAATGTGTTAGTGTTTGCCAGGAGCTAGAGAGAGGTGGGGGATACATAGTGACTGCTCATGGGTATGACATTTCTCCATGAAGGGTTGAAAATATTCTGGAATTAGATAGTGGTGATGGTCACACAACATCATGAATATACTAGAAACTGCTGATTAGTACATTTTAAAAGTTAATTTTTTGATATGTGGATTATATCTCAATAAACTTTCATAAAATTAAAATGGGACCCAGGGTTGGACATATGTCTAGATAGACAAAAAAACTGAACTAAAATTTGAAAGAGCAATTTCCCACCAATTCTTAATTCATAATTTATATTAAATTTAGGGGTTGTACCTAATAAAATGCTAACCTGTAAGAAACCGTTCTTTGTCCATACACAGTTTGAAAATATGAACCATTTCAAGTTACTGTAGGCAGAACAGCAACTGACAGAAGTTCAATTCTTTCTATTCTTTACCATCAGAGGTAGTTATGCCTTTGTAATAATTTACTATGTTTCTGTGGTGAATGGTTAAACTAAAAACCTAGATTTCAATCTTCAAGATGAAATACTTATTTTCTATTAAGCAGCATAACCATGTGTTCAGAAAGAATAAGATGATTGTTGAAATAAGTATAGCTGGTGAATTTAGACTATTTATAGTTAGGGGAAATTTTTCTCCACACCAAACATTTTCATTTGATCATGAAAAGGATGATTTTTCATTTGCTTCAATCCCTTTTATTTATACAGGGAAAGTAAATAGGCATTCCATGCTTAGTAACATCGTGTCTTTTTTAAAATTAGTTATATATATGAACTATTTTGTGCTTACTGGAACATATTCAACAAATGAGTAATGTTGCATTTTCCAGAGGTTTTCTTTCTCCCTTTAAGTTTTACTGTTTTTTCTTTGAGGTAAAGAAAGTCTAAGGTCTGCTTACATTGAAGGTAAAAAATGCGACCTTTCAAGTGTAGCATAAATAACTGTATGCACCTTATCTACAGCTTTCCCACAGTCTGAAGTACTTTTCTTCAATAAAATGTTTACTAATGATCTATTTTCCACTAAATCCAGTTTATTCTGCTAAAGATTAGTTTGACTTTTTATCTCTGATAAATTTTAATTTATTTTATTTTTGAGTAAGAGTAAGCATATATATATATATATATATATATATATATATATATATATATATATATATATATATATATACACACACACATATATATGAACATTTTTTATATACATACACATGATCCTTGAACAATGTAGGGGTTAGGGGCACCGACTGCTCCCCCGTGCAGTTGAAATTCAAAATACTGCTATCTCTTCCTCAAAAACAAAGGAATTGATAAATGTCTCATTCAAGGGCAGGAAGTTGAAATACTTTGTATAGAATCAAGATTCAAACCCTAGTTCTTTTGATTCCACATATTGTGTTCTCAGATGAACACAAACTTTTCATCATACATCGTTAACTTAAAGATCTGTAAAATGAAAATATATGTACTACATATACTGAAAAAAATCCTCATCTGCTTATAAGTGGACACATTCATTTTAAACCTATGTTATTTAGGAATCATCTGATCTGCATATATAAGTACTAAATCATTATACACCACTCTTTCAGTATTATTTTTATTCACTGTATTATGGCAAAATGAACTCTACTTCTTCAAATGCAAGAAACCCCTACTTCTTCTCCTGTACTTCCTATAATTATTCAAACATTATCACAGCTTTACATATTTAGGGTTTCAGGAAGAAATGGATGAATTAAAAAGGAAAATTGTAGTATCACTGATTGCTAAGAGATTTGTTTTCAGTGATCATATTTGCTTGTGAAGGCTTTCTTTCTTCTGCTCTTTTTTTCAGAAGGAAATGCCATTTTCCACCTTCCAGTTTCCATGAGTACAGGTTTCCATGTAAACTTCTGCACACTTACTGCAAATCTTACTCCTCTCCATTTCAGCTAGGTAGGTTTACTGCTTGGGGAGGAACTGACAGTCGTATTTGTTGTAAACTGGAAACATCTAAAGTCTTGAGATAGGACATTGTGTACCTCTGCTCCTTCCCTTCTTCCTTCTGCATGATCCAGTGGGAGGGGCAACCTAGTCAAGTGCAGTCTTCTCTAAATTCAACACTTTCCTCAGGTGTGCTGCCAGAAGACCTGGACTTCAGGGAAGTTAGTTAGAGAGTGAGTAGACCCAGTCTGATGTTACACCAGCTGACATGAGGTGTCCCACATGGCTTTATCATAACCATGTTTATATATTTTGTGCTTCATCTTCTGTCTCTGCTACTGTTTCTCAATTTTTTATTTATTTATTTTTTTTGCAGTACGCGGGCCTCTCACTGTTGTGGCCTCTCCCGTTGCGGAGCACAGGCTCCGGATGCACAGGCCCAGCGGCCATGGCTCACGGGCCCAGCCACTCTGCAGCATGTGGGATCTTCCTGGACCGGGGCACGAACCCATGTCCCCTGCATCAGCAGGCAGACTCCCAACCACTGCGCCACCAGGGGAGCCCTGTTTCTCAATTTGATCTGAAACCTTGGTGGGGAAAAAAAAGTCTTCTTTATTGAGCTTTTTCAAAACACTCAAAATTTCCTTGGTTATTTCAATTGCATTTATGATCAGACACACAACTGGCAACATTTATTTATAAATATATTTGGGCAGTAAGTCTACTCATCTGTAATATCCCTGTGAACTTCTGAATTACTGATACCTTTCTAACTTATTCTACTAACTTGCTTCGTCTATTTATGAGCTCAACCCATACTACTTGAACATATCTTCTCTTTCTGGTCCTTAGTTCAACTTATATACTATATATTTGATCAGTGAATGTATGCATTTTAAAGAGTATAACAGACATGAGACATTACATTGATAGTTTTCAATGGATGAATAAATAGATGAATACACATTGACTGAGTTTGTTCAATCTTAGTAGCACATTCCAACCTCTATAAGAAACTTAAAGATTCTTCTCTTTCTACTTCCAGGCAGAGTTTTATTGATCTTCTGTAGGGTCAAGATAGGTTCACAGTTGGTTCACATGGTTCCAGGAGGAGAAACATGCAGGTTTACAAAGTTTTGAAAGCTTGTAGAAGCTATGCCTTATTGGGAGTGTTTTTGGACTATTTTTTTTAAAAAAAATATTTAGTTCCTTTGTCTTTGTTTCTCAAAATCTCCTCTTTGGATTATCTTCTTGTATATGTCTCTGTAGTGTTTGTGTGTATGAGTGTATGTGTGTGTTTGTGAATTCATGTCCTTCTTTTAGTTGGTGCTATAAAATGATTCTGAGATTGTTATTGTTTGGAAATGACTCCACCCAGAAAATGTCTTGGAGGGTAGCTTGGGAAATCTCTGATAAACATGTTCTTTTCTTAGCTGTGTTCTTCGGATCTTTTCTTTAATGTTTTTATTGTTCTAGTAAGAAGATACAGAAAAGCAAAATCAGAAGTCTGACCTAGAGCAGGGGAGCAAGAAAGCCACTTTACCTGCTTTTCTCTAGTCTACATAATTTTGCATCTTGTGGAAAAAAGGATATTTATGCTCACTTGTGACTTAGCCTCATTCATTAAAGCCAGGGTTATACATAAGAGTGTGAGAATAAAAACACCAATAATAAAATCTTGGCATTGAGTTAGGAAACTTAGCAAAGTTGTCAACTTCAAAGGAAGTACACAGATTTAGAATACTACATTCAGGACTTCCTCCCTTTCTTTTATACCTGAAAGACAGAAAAAGGACATACAATTAGGGAGAGTATAAACTCTTCTATCACAAATTATATTCAAAAACTAATTTAAAGCGTGTGTGTGTGTGTGTGCGCATGAATGCATGAATATACTTGCTTTCAGGAACACTAATACATAGTCCCTTTTGAGATTCTTAATAAATGTTACCGTAAAAATAGAAACAAGTAAATTTTATGACATTTTAGTGAGAAAATATTGAACCAAACCTAGATGCACACATTTCTAAATGCACAACTCCCAAAGACAAATAGTGAATTATAGACGGTGTTTAGATAAGTATTATTAATGTGCATAATATTATTTGTGGATGCTTTAAAAGTAGATTCTCAAATCCCTCTTTCAGATACTCTTACTTTTTCTGTATCAAGATCCAATATTTTGTTTTTTAAATAAGGCTTCCAAGTAGTTGTGATGCAAGTAATCTGGATCACACACTTTAAAACTCCTGACCTAACTCTACCCACAATGTCAATAGTACTTTGCATTATTCAAGTGAGTAGTGTCAGTCTCCCTTCTAATTATCATCTTGGTTTAAGTTGTACCCAGATGCCTGTCTACACAATATTCAATAATCCACAGAGGATCACTTGATGACCCAGGAAAGATGTGAAACAATGACAATTCTGTGCCTTAGGTGAGATTGCATTCTGTGCCATGACAAGGCATCCCCCCAATACTTTTCTGTAATTAGAGTGGAAGTAATATAGTGATTTCTGATTCTCTTATAAAAGTAGTTAGCCTGTTTATGAAAAATTTGTTGGTATAATTTCTCTAGATATGTGTATGTAGGCAAATGCTTGCACACACATACAAATGATATATTCTGGGATTCCCTGGTGGCGCAGTGGTTGAGAGTCCACCTGCGGATGCAGGGGACACGGGTTCGTGCCCCGGTCTGGGAGGATCCCGCATGCTGCAGAGCGGCTGCTGAGCCTGCGTGTCCGGAGCCTTTGATCCACAAATGATATATTCTATTTGTTGTTAAAAAATTGAAAGTCAGGGTAGAATTTCAGCTTGAATCTGGTAACCCAGATTTATTGTTTAATCTTCATTTGATATAGATGTAATTTATCAGAAAATAGATCACAGTTATTGACTTCTTAATTTCTCATGATCTTTAATAAGTAGTTTTCCCATCTATTAAATTTCAGCCTTTGAGATAATCTTTCTCTGTTCCAATAAAACATTAGTGTTTGCACATTAATAACAAGTTTGTTTATTTATTTACTGTCCTAAATGAAGGTAATTTTCATTCCAGCAGCTGGATCACACATTCTTTTTCTGCATTTACAAATTGTTCCAACAATCTATTCCTGTATTTTTTAAATAACAGATTTTTTTGAGATACAATTCATATGTCATAAGCTTCACTCTTATGCAGTTCAGTGGTTTGGAGAATATGTGCAGAGTTGTGCAACTATCACAAGTATCTAATTTTAGAAAACTTTTATCACTACGTAAAGAAACAGCATTCATTCTTCATTCCCCCTGTCACCTATCTTCTGAGAACTACTAATATAATTTCCGTCTTTATAGATTTGCCTATTCTGAGCTTTTATATAAATGGAATCATACAGTATGTGGCATATTTTGCCTTGCTTCTATCACTTAGCATGTTTTCCAGGTACATCAGTATTGTACCATATATCAGTGCTTCATTCCCTTTATTGCTAAATAATATTCAATTGTATGAATATTACAGTTTCAAGGTTCAATTTCAAATATTTGTCATATGCTTACACCTGTGAAATTATAACCATAATCAAGAAGGTAAACATATCTACCCCACAACCCAGAGTTTCCTTATGTCCCTTGAAACTCTCCTTCCTACACTTCCCCAACACCCTTCTTCCATCAACTGAGGCAATCATAGGTCTGCTATCACTATAGATTATTTTTGCTTTTCTAGAATTTAATATAAACAGAATCATACAGTGTGTACTGTTCTTGTCTGTTTTTAACTCAATGTAATTATTTTGAAACTCATCAGTGTCATTGTGTATATTATTATTTTATTCATTTTTATTGCTTAATAGCATTCCAATTTTTGTATGTACAACAGCTTATTTATATATTCACCTATTTATGGATATTTCAGTAACTTGCAGTTTTGAGATATTATAATAAAAGTATTTATGTACAATTTATCATGTAACATAGGTATTATTTTCTCTTATGTATTGATAAATAACCAGATGTGGAATGGATGAATCATATTGTAAATGCATAAGTGCATGTTTATCTCTTTTTTTAAACAAACTTTCAATTTTGATTTAATTGTAGTTTCCCATGTAGTTGAAAGCAATAATGCCAGGAGGTCCTGCATATCCATTACTTAGTTTCTTGCAAAACTAGTACAGTATCAGAACCAGTATATTGACACTGATACAGTCAAGATACAAAACATTTCAATCACTACAAGTATACTTTATCTTGTCCTTTAATAGACACACATAGCCATCTCTGACATTGGAAACCATTTATCTACATATATTGGTATAATTTTGTTTAATTTTTATGGAAATTCTCAACTGTTTTACTATGTGTAAGAAACTTTTCTTATTTATACCATTTTACATTCAGGCCAACAGTGTTCAAGAGTTGCAGTTTCTTAACATTTTCAATAAGATTGGTATGGATAGTTATTTTAAATGTAGCTATGTAATTGGTATATAATGTTATTATACTGTGGTTTTAATTATAAAATCACTTGAACATTTGATAAACTAATGATTTATTTATTTAAAATAACTGCCAGACTAATAGTGGCTCTATCATTTTAATTTCTGACTCAGGTTTTGTTTTCTCCATATCCCAGCTGATGCTTGGTATTGTTGGTATTGTATGTTTTTTTAATATAAATATTCTACTGGGTATGAAATCGTATGTCATTGTGGTCTTAATTTGTATTTCCTAATGACTAATGATCTTGAGCAATTTTTAATGTGCTTATTAATTATTCTTACATCTTTTGGGTGAAATTCAATTTGCTCTATTCAAATCTTTTGCCAAAATTTTAATAGTCTTATTTTTCATTTTATTAGTGGCTTCTAAGAGTTCTCTACATATTCTGGACACTAATTCTTTATGAGACATATGGTTTGTAAACCTTCCAGTCTATGGCTTATTTTTTTCATTTTGTTAATGGTATCTTTTGAAGCACAACAGTTTTTAATTTTGATGAAGTCCAAATCATTTTTCTCTTTACTTTATGAACTGTATTTTTGGTGTCATAGCTAAGAAAATTTTCATGTCTAAAGTCATAATTATGATGATGGTTAGACTATAGTAAATTACTGAATTCATAGCATTGTTCAGTCACTTTCGGTAAGTTTTTTGATATAGAAGTATACCAAAATAAATTTGTTTAAAATTTATACCTAAGGAAAAAAAATTTATATCTAAGATAAATACTGGCTTCAGTTTCTTGAACTGATGTGCATCTCCTCATATCAATAACCATAGTTATAGTATATTGTGCTCCTTATTTGTCCCTCTGTAACTGAATACACCTTCCCCAAACTTTGATGTTTCAATTCCAGTTTTAAAAACTTTTTGATAGTACAAAAATAGAAATAAATGCCCCATTACTTGTAAATGTATAAATATTTTGTGGTATACCCACACAATGGAATACTAATCACCAGTAAAAAAGGTACAAATTATTATTACAGATGTCAATAAATATATGTAACAGGGAGAAGACCCAAAAGTGTTTCCTAAGTAAAAGAAGCCAGATTCAAAAAGTCACATACTTTATAATTTCATTTATATGACATTCTGGAAAAAAAAAATAGAAACAGAAATAAGAACAGTGATTGTCACAGACTGTGGAGTGGGAGAGGAAACTGGTTACAGTTGGCATGAAGGAATTGTTTTAGAGGTGATGGAAATATTCTTATCTTGATTGTAGTGGTTGTTTTATGTATGTACTATAGTTCTATAGTAGAACTATACACTTTAAAAGATAAAATATACTGTATGTAAATAATACCTGAGTAAACTTGACTAAAACGTTTTAAAAATCATGTCTCTAAATAGCAACAATAAGTGTGCAGAAAATAATTTTTTAATTACCTTTGCCAATATCAAGAAATATTAAGGGCCTACAAATAAACATAAGTAATGATGTGTAAGACTTCTGCAGTAAAATATTATTGATTTTTTAAAATAAATAATAAATAAATGGATGTATATGTGATGTTCACATTTTGGAAAAGTCAATATTCTAAAGATGTCAATCATGCTAACAGTTAAATATCTCATTAGATATAGTTTTCATAATTATATGAATTGAATTCTCAAATATTTATAAAAAATAGATCGATAGCCAATATGCTCTATTTAAAAAAACAGCACGGGATAACTTAACAAATAATAAGATTTATACATTTACAAAACAAAATGTATGAAAGTAAATAAAGGATAGGCCAATGAACTGAAATAATTATCACTAAAATAGACCTACACACGTATGAAAGTCTGGTTAATAATAAAGAGAATACTGCAGAACAATAGGAAAAGAGTTCTATTTTCAAAATAAATGTGTGCAGACAAGTGGGCACACATGTGGAAAACAATGTATTATATATCAGTATATCATTATATGTATGTAGTATTTCCTTTCTAATTTCATTTATATATATATATATATATATATATAGAGAGAGAGAGAGAGAGAGAGAGAGAGAGAGAGAGAAAGGGAGACAGAGACAGAGAGAAACAAAAAATTGAATGAAAATATAAGAAAATATCTCATTGGTGTTTGAGTAGCAAAATATTTATTAATAATAAGTACTGCAATAAGTACAAATGACTTTATCAAAAAAGAGCAAGGAGAGCAAAATATGGATTTAAAAAAAGCCACTGATGAGTCTTGTAA